>NC_083584.1:50841727-51141727 GCF_027579695.1 Neoarius graeffei
CACAGCATGTCGGCCACTTCCCGGAACAACAGTGTCAGCACTTCCAGGCGCTGAAGTTGGAAGAGGTCGGCCATTCACATTCGGCCAACAGCTCCGGGACGCCTGCCGGCAGTGGCTGAAGGCAGATGACCGTGACACCAAGGGATTTATCGACCTGGTAACACTGGAGCAATTCATGGGGCAACTTCCGGAAGATACAGTGGAGTGGGTCCAGTGTCATTGCCCCGCATCACTGGAAGGAACAAGCCATCGAATTGGCAGAGGACCACCTGGTGGTGATTCCAATAGCAGGAGGACATGTTGCCTCTTCTCCTCTTTTCTCTTTCTCTCCCTCTCCCTCTGCTTCCTGTCCCCGCCCTGTTCCTCCACCGTGGAGGTGGGGGCCGGCTGCCCCCCCAGCCAGCCCGATGCACCTGTGGTGTCCTCCCATTTTCCCCTTCCATGTCTGTGTCTTCTCCCCCTCAGGTGAGTGATGCCAAAAACACCAGTGCAGAGGGAGAGCCTGGGCTGGTGTGCTGGTGCTGCAAGGAGCCGGGACATCTTTAAGGTCAGTGCTCCATGATGGAGGTGGGAGTGGTGGTCTGGATCCCCGACACACCAGAGACCGCCCTCGATTGGGTCAGAGCATATCGTATGCCGGTAAGTGTACAAGGGGATAAGTATCATGCCTTGGTGGATTCTGACTGTAACCAGACCTAAATCCACCAAAGCCTGGTGCAAGGTGAGGCATTGGGGAGAGCACAAGTGGTGAAGGTACTGTGGGTGCACGAGGATGTTCACAACTACCCATTAGTGTCCGTCCACATTCTATTTTGGGGACAGAAGCATAGAATAAAGGCGGCGGTTAATCTTCGTCTCACACACTTAATGATTTTGGGGACTGATTGGCCAGAGTTTAAAGAACTGATGGAAAACATAGTAAGAGGTGGGTACTGCATTAATACGTAATGGGAAGATCCCAGTGTGGAAGACTGGGGAAGCTGTCACAGAGCCGTCTACGTCAGCACCATGTCAGGGTGATATGAGGAGTGAGTAGCAGCATGCCCCTCCTCCCTCTCTCAGGGATTTCCTTGAGGATTTCCTGTTAGAGCAGTCATGAGATGAGACTCTGCGTCATGCATTTGACAAAGTGAGAGTAACCAATGTTCAAACTCTCCAGCCAAGCACAACACTGGCCTTCCCCTATTTCGCTATTATTAAGGATAGGTTGTACCAAGTGATGCAGGACACTCAAACCGGTGAACAAATAACCCAGTTGTTAATCCCAAAGAACAATAGGGAACTCATATTCCATGCAGCTCACTTTAATCCTATGGCTGGACACTTAGGGCAGGATAAAACACTAGCCTGAATAATGGCCCAGTTCTATTGGCCAGGGATTCACGGGGATGTCCGTTGATGGTGTGCCGCGAATGCCAATTAGTAAATTCCGCGGCCACTCCAAAAGTGCCTTTGCGCCCTCTCCCTCTAATCGAGACCCCTTTTGAGAGAATTGGGATGGATCTTGTTGGGCCATTAAATTGGTCAGCATGGGGATATTGCTTTATTTTAGTTCTGGTGGACTATGCAACGTGATATCCAGAAGTGGTGCCTCTCTGCAGTATCTCAGCATGCAGTATTGCAGAAGTGCTCTTCTGTATTATCTCCTGTGTCGGGATTCTAAAAGAAATCCTGACAGACCAAGGCACTATATTTATGTTACAAACACTGCATGAACTGTATGGGTTATTGGGAATTAAATCTCTCCACACCAGTGTCTATCACCCACAAATGGATGGCTTAGTGGAACAGTTTAAAGGTCCCATGGCATGGTGGTTTGTTGATGCTTTAAACGGGCTTGTGGAGGCTTCCAGATGTTATATCCGCAGCCTTTCTCAAAATGAACCCTCGGCACGTAAATATAGCCTCCTGGGAGAAAGCCCCATTTCAGCGCTTTTCCCAGTGCGTCGTTTTGCTAATGAGAAGCAGGAGGCGGGGAAGGGTAGAGGGTGGGGGTGGGCCATGGGGGAGGGGGAGGGGCTTGACCAAGCTGCACACACACATACTCGCTGCTATCAGCACCTGTAGCCACGCTGCTAAGACAAAACCCCGTTCTCCCTCGGACTCCTTTCGTAAACTCAACGTGACACAGAGAACAGAGTGAGAGTGTTTGGAGTGGTAGTTTACGAACATATAATATCCTAGGCTTGAACATGCACTCCATAACCAAAGAGGATAGAAGCAGCAACTACAGCAACATATCGCTTATCCAACAGAAGACATGCATTGCGGAGCAATAGTCAAACATAAGCTCATAAGTTACAGTCAATTTCCAGACTAAACTCAGTTTAACAGAGCATGCTGCATGCTCTTTAGTTTTGTAGCGCAGATTACCTGGCTAACTGCAGGAAGCGGTTAGCTGCACAGCTAATGTAGCCATTGCTAGGCTAACGCACTGATTTTAAAACACGGCAAAACGACCAGTTATACACTTACTTGTTCGGTGTTTGTTGCTGATGCGGCAGGGATGCTTGGTACGGACCCAGGCTTCAGTGACAGTTGATGTGCAAAACCTGCCCTGTACTGTCCCAAGTTGTGGAAACATTCCTCAGGAAAATGCTTCCGACAAACATACACCGTCTTAAGTAGACTCGACGGCGTATTATTGAAGTAAATAAAATTAAGCCACTGCATCTTCAGGGGCTCTCCCGTCGGCAGTAAAAACAGACTCTTTTCTGTGTTGTCACATCCATGTACAGGGCAATTTCCATGTTTCGCTCGCTTAGGTGATGCCATGTTGTTGTGTCCTCTATGGTCTCCTCACTACAACTGGGCAGGCAATCCATACAGTGGGTGGGAATCCAGAGGGGGGGCGTGGGGATCATCTCCCTTGCTGACGTAGTAAAGGGAAGAGCTTATCAACGTGCCGTTTTGACGCGCCATTCTCAAATGTTGGGCATAGTTTGGTTTACACATTATGAAATTTCTAGCCACTGGGGTGACTTAAGAAGGTCAGAGGAACTCATTTTAATGTTAAAAAACCTCAGAAAGTGAAAATTTCATGCCATGGGACCTTTAATCAAACCCTCAAAAACTTAATTTGGAAATTTGTAAGTGAGGATGCATGTAATTGGGATAAATGGCTCAAGCCCCTGTTATTTACAGTTTGAGAGGTTCTGCAAGCCTCCACAGGTTTTTCACCATTTGAGTTGTTATATGGGTGTAAGCCGCATGGCATTTTGGAGATGCTACGAGAGAATTGGGAGGAGGAACCTTCGCCTAGCAAGAACAAAATTCAATATGTTCTCGACCTGCATGCAAAACTCCACACACTTATTCACTTAACCCAGGAGAATTTGCGGCAGGCACAAGAACGTCAAGTCCAACTGTATGACAGGGTCATGTGCCTTAGAGAGCTCACACTGGGAGACAAAGTGCTCATATTATTGCCCATGTCAAGCTCCAAATTAATCGCCAAGTGGCAAGGGCCCTTCGAGGTCACACGGTCAGTCAGGGATGTCGACTATGAGGTGAGGTGAACAGATAGAGGTGAGGCATTGCAAATTTACCACCTCAACCTGTTAAAATATTGGAACAAGGGGGTCCCCATGGCATTGGTGTCGGTAGTCCCAGAGAAGGCAGCGCTGGAGCCAGAGGTACAAAAGAAAAAAATAACATCTCAAGCCACTCCGGTCCCTTGTGGAGACCACCTCTCACTGGCCCAATTCACAGAGGTGGGCAAGCTGCAGAAGGAATTTTCCAATGTGTTCTCACCCCTGCCTGGCCGCATCCACCTCATAGAACACCACATTGAGATGCCCCCGGGGGTGGTGGTGCATAGCCGCCCTTACCACTTGCCCGAACACAAATAAAGGGTGGTCTGGGATGAACTCAAGGCCATGCTTGAAATGGGCATAATTGAGGAGTCCCACAGTGACTGGAGCAGCCCGGTGGTCCTGGTTCCCAAGACCGATGGGTCGATCCAGTTCTGTGTGGACTATAGAAAGGTCAAAATAGTGTCTAAATTTGACGCATACCCAATGCCTCGCATTGATGAGTTGCTCAATCGATTAGGCACTGCTCACTTTTATTTGACACTGGATCTAATGAAGGGATATTGGCAGATCCCCTTGAGTCCTCTATCCCGAGAGAAAACGCCCTTTTCCACACTGTTTGGGCTGCACCAATTTGTCACGCTTTCTTTTGGGTTATTTGGGGCTCCCGCAATGTTCCAGCAGCTCATGGACAAGATTCTCTGCCCTCATGCTGTCTACATGGCAGCATACCTCGACAACATCATTATCTATAGTGATGATTGGCAGTGGCACCTGGAACACCTTAGGGCCATTCTAAAGTTGCTGAGGTGTGCGGGTCTCTCAGCTAACCCGAAAAAGTGTGCAATTGGGCAGGTGGAAGTACGGTATCTGGGTTTCCACTTGGGTCATAGGCAGGTGCGTCCCCAAATTAGCAAGACTGCAGCAATTGTGGCCAGCCCAAGGCCCAAGACCAAAAAGGGGGTGAGACAGTTCTTGGGGCTGGCTGGCTACTATCGTAGGTTCATACCTAATTATTCGGACGTCACCAGCCTGCTAACTGATCTCACTTAAAATGGAGCAACAGATCTGGTCCAGTGGACGGAGCAGCCTGTTGGCATTTTCTCTAAGGTAAAAGCTGCACTGTGTGGGGGTCCACTTTTACACTCCCCTGACTTTTCTCTCCCCTTTGTTTTACAGACTGATGCATCGGACAGGGGGCCGGAGGCCGTTCTGTCCCAGAAGGTGGAGGGCAAGGAACGACCCATGCTGTACGTCAGCCGCAAGCTCTTGATGCCTGAAAGCAAGTACAGCACTATCGAGAAGGCGTGTCTGGCCATCAAGTGGGCAGTCCTCCCCTCTGATACTACCTGTTTGGACATCCTTTCACCCTCTGTTCGGATCACGCACCCCTCTAGTGGCTCCACCGCATGAAGGATGTCAACACACAGATCACCCGTTGGTATCTCACCCTCCAGCCGTTTAAATTCGAGGTGGTCCACAGGCCAGGGGTGCAGATGGTCGTGGCGGACTTCCTGTCCCATCGGATGGCCCCCTGGCCTGAGTCGGGTGGTGGGGGTATGTGGCAGTGGGGGCATGGCCGAGCGTCAGTTTGTTAATAGAGGGCAGGGGCAGGGAAGGTGAGTGGCCAAGTCATTACACCTGTTGTCAACTAATGTGTGTGTGTGTGTGTGTGTGTGTGTTTCTTGCAGTGATGGTGGAGCATAAGAGGAGTAGGAGAGCAGAGACAGGGACCCAAACACGACTGTGTGTGTGTGTGTGTATACATGTACGTGTCCTAGAGTGAGCCAAGTGGAAGCTGAAAAGCTGTTAATAAATGTGTGTATGAACATTAGCTCCTGCCTGCTGTGCTTCTGTACTCCATCCACATCAGGGAAGTATCACACAAACTTTAATTGAAAGAAATTTATTCAGAGATAAACAAATCCGTCATCAAGAAATAATTATTTTCAACAAAAACACTGGCAACCTGGGAAATTATAGTGAACACAATGTAACTGAAGCATGTTTCCCATTTATATTGTACATTTTTTAATTGACTGGAGTGTATAGGAGCCTTCAAGCTGTAATCCATGACTTCCTGATTAACTGGGGTATAAATATGAGGTGACACAGAGGACAATGCAACTCGCCTGACAATGTTAATTTCTATCGTTAGGGCAATAATAAAGGACGTGGATACCAACTGGAACTGTGTCATGCTTCCGGGCTTGCCCAACACTCAGGACTCCACTTACCACAATCCCCCTCACACACCAGTCACTCCCATGTGCACTCCATCAGCCAACCCAGAACCACTTCCTAGGAGTGGTTCCCCCAAGTTCTAATCACCATCACCTGTACCTTTTTGTTTACATTTGTATTTATACTCCTTTGTTTGTTTTGTTCGTCGCACAGTATTGCCTTTACATTTTGTGAGTCTACTAAGCATTATTATACTGATTGAGTACCTGTGTATGACCCATTTTACCTTCCATTTTTTCCCTGTTTCGCCTTGCCCCTGTGTTTGTTTGCCCGTTTTTTGATCCTTGCCTGTTTCCTGATTATGATTTGCCTAGTCCTTGTGTTTAGATTGTCTGTGTCTACTGATTCCTGGTTCTTGGACTCTTGCCTGTTTCCTGACTATGATTTGTCTAGCCCTCGTTACTGTTTTGGATCTCTCGGTATTGACCTGGCTTGGCTTTTGTACATTGTCTTTTTTTTCATTGTGCTCATTAAAACCTTGAGTTCATTCACATTCCGCGAGCATCTGGTTTGTCACAGCCGCGTTACAGAATACTATGCCATCATGCAGACGGCGGATTACATAGAGCTACAGGTAGCGCTTAGCAGCCAAGGACAGATGCTTAGACAACATCACCAGTGTTTCAACTCTGTGACTCAGTCCATCCAGACTCTTATGCAACAGCAAGGTGAGCAGGAAAAACAGTTGGTGCAAATTGTTGAAAGCATAAGAGAAATCACCACTCAACTCCAACAACTCAGCTCCTCCGGCTTGCCTATGGTTACCAACCAAGCTGCTCCCTTCATGGCTGTTACCGGTTTGTTTGTTGTCAGTAAACTGGATAAATTTGATGGCTCACCTAATCAGTGTAAAGGGTTTTTGTTACAATGTTTGATATTTTTCGCGAATTCCCCTCCGAGCTCTTTCAAGGCTCGTATTTCTTTTATGATTTCTCGCCTTACGGGCAAGGCCTTAGATTGGGCTCCTGCAGTTTGGCCCATAGTCCAATCCGATACTTATGATCACTTCATTAAAGAATTTAAAGCGTTTTTTGATCACGCCAATGAGGGCCGCTCTCAAGGGAAATTACTCACCCGATTACGTCAGCGTAATCGCTCAGTTTCTGATTACGCTTTGGAATTCCACACTCTTGCGGCTGGGAGTGGTTGGAATGAGCCTGCATTACTAGTGACATTCCACAACGGACTGAATTCCGACATCTTAGTGGAGATGGCTTGTAAGGACAATGGTCTTTCACTAGAAAAGCTGATTTCATTGGCCATTCGCCTAGACCTACTGAAGCATGAGAGAGGTCTTTGTAAATCACCTACGGTTCCAGCTGCTGCACTGACTCTTCACCACTTGTATCCACCTACGACCCGGACTTGTGAGGATCCAGAATCTCTAGAACTTATGCAGTGTGACTCATTTCATTTGTCTGTGGAGGAAAAGCAACAATGTCCCCATGATGGGCTATGTCTCGATTGCGGAACTGCTGGTCATATTCTAAATGACTGTCAAATCTGTTGACACAGAACTTCGGCACCAACCCTGGGAAAGCCCGTGGAGTCTATGCCACGTGCTAATGTGGTGAGTACACCCACTAAGGGGTTGATCTCCAAGTCCTTTCTCCTACCCATGACTGTTAACTGCCCTCAGTCTGTCTTTCTGTTCTCAGCGCTAACTGATTCCGGAGCCGAAGGGGACTTTATTCATGCCGAGCTGGTGGAGCAACTCCAGATTCCTGTGGAGCCACTGGAAATGCCACTGAGATTGACTGCTATTGATGGGGATCCTGTGGGAGAAGGACTTGTTAACCAGGTCATGAAACCCATTAATGTGACTGTCAGTGCTTTACATTTAGAAGAGATTTGTTTTTTTGTGTATTGAATTTTGAGATTATGTTATCATTTTAGGTTTGCCCTGGCTTAGAAAACATAACCCTGTCATATCTTGGTCCGATAAAGAAATACTCTCGTGGTCCAGTTACAGTTATGACCACTGTCTAGCACTTCCCGCAGTTATGGTATCGTCAACGACTATAGAAAGCCCCAATGCCAATTTCATAGTTTCCATTCACCCCTGAATACAGTGGTCTTTTAGAAGTATTTAGCAAGAAAAGATCTACCAAACTTCCCCCTCACAGAGAATGACTGTTCCATTGAGTTAATCGCTGATGCTATTCCACCTAAGACTAGGATTTATCCACTCACTCAGATGGAAGAGAGAGGGATGGAGGAATATGTTCAGTAGGCTTTAGAACAGGGTTTCATCTGTCCTTCTACATCTCCCGCAGCTGCAGGGTTCTTTATCGTCAACAAGAAAGATGGGGGACTTAGGCACTGCATTGATTATCATGGGCTAAATCAGATCACTAAACCCTATTCTTACCCACTACCTTTAGTCCCTGTAGCACTAGAACAACTTCATAGAGCATCTATATTCACAAAACTTGACTTAAGAAGTACATATAATTTAGTCCGCATAAAGGAAGGTGACGAATGGAAAACTGCATTTCTTACCACTAGGGGGCACTGAGTACTTAGTAATGCCCTTCAGGTTGTGTAATGCCCCGTCTGTATTCCAAGCATTTATAAATGATGTCCTCAGAGATATGCTTGGCCAATATGTTATTGCTTACATTGATGATATCTTGATTTATTCCCCTAATCTCGAAACTCATGTTCGTTCTGTCCTTACGCATCTACTTGAAAACCAGCTGTATGTTAAAGGGGAAAAGTGCAAATTTCATCTTCCTTCTACTTCTTTCCTAGGCTACATCATCAGTCTGGAGGGTGTTGTTATGGATGATAAAAAGGTAGAAGCTGTAACTAATTGGCCTGTCCCTACTTCCATAAAGGAACTCCAGCGATTTCTTGGGTTTGCTAATTTCTACCATTGTTTCGTTCACAATTTCAGTAGCCTAGCAGCTCCTCTTACCACCTTATTGAAGGGAAATGCCAAAAAACTCTCATGGAATCCCTGGGCACAGGTAGCGTTCAAATCCCTCAAGGTAGCCTTCACCTCTGCCCCCATTCTGAAGCATCCTGATCCCACTCAGCCTTTCATGGTGGAGGTGGACGCCTCTGAGGTAAGCAGTGGAGCTGTGCTATCCCAGCGCATAGGTGATCCCTGTAAATTACATCCAATAACCTTCTACTCCCATAAACTGACTCCTGCCGAATGTAATTATGGTATAGGAGATAGAGAATTGCTGGCCATGAAACTAGCTTTCGAAGAATGGTGCCATTGGCTAGAGGGAGCTACACATCCCTTCCTAGTGTTAACGGATCATAAAAACCTTGAATGTTTACGGTCAGCTAAACAGCTCAATCCCCGTCAGGCTCGGTGGTCCCTATTCTTTTCTTAATTAAATTTTTCCTTTTTTTTATCGCCCTGGTTCCCGTAATACTAAAGCAGATGCCCTTTCTCATATATATCCCAGTCCTGAGTCATCCCCTGAGGTTGTTAATACACTACCCCCGTCAGTTGTGGTCACCCCTCTTAGATGGGAAATAGATGAAGAGATCGACCAGGAACTATCTGTCACTCCTGCCCCAGAAGCTTGCCCCGTAGGAAGGAAGTGTGTACCCACTCAATGCAGGGACAAATTAATTACATGGGCCCACTCCTCTTTCTCTTCTGGCCATCCAGAAGAGACACATACGCACCAGTTATTGTCTGGCAGATATTGGTGGGAAAATATGCTGGCAGATATCCATAGATTTGTCTCCTCATGCACCACCTGTTCAGAATGCAAAACACCCAAAACTCTCCCTGCCAGTAAACTCGTGTCCTTTCCTGTCCCTTCTCATCCATGGTCACATATAGTGGTAAATTTTGTTACTGACTTGCCCCCTTCACAGAACTATAGTCATTCTGACCATTGTTGATAGGTTATCAAGAGGAGTTAGATTTATCCCCTTCATTAGCCTACCATATCTGATCAAGGACCTTAATTCACCTCTCATGTATGATCAGCATTCTTTGAGAGACTGGGAGTTAAGGTCAGTCTCACCTTTGGTTACCATCCCCAGTCTAATGGTCAATGTGAAAGGGTCAACCAAGAACGGAAAGTTTTTAAGAATGTACTGTCATGATTATCAAGCCGACTGGTCAAACTATTTGCCCTGGGCAGAAATGGCCCAAAACTCATTAATCAGCTCTGCTGCGGGGCTCACACCCTTTCAATGTACCCATTGAAAACCTGTGGGGTGAGCTGAAGAGGAGAGAGCACAAGAGAGGGCAGAGGACCCTGGATGATCTGGAGAGATTGTATAAAGAGGAATGGTCTTAGACACCCTTCTCTGTATCCCTTGCACATGATATCACATGAAGATTTCTCCTGGGGGACAACCAGACACATCTTTCCTGTAAACAAGGGTTAATCTATCTCATGTATGGTTCATTTTTGCACTGTTTTTGGTTGTTACAATCATTCAAATAGAGAAAGATATGGTATTCCCATCTCATTAGAACTTTGTCTTGAACTTCTGATTATGGCTGAGGAACTTAACTTGGGGATTCCTTTAGAAAGGAAATATCTCTGATCTGGATTTTGGAGACTTTTTTCACAGCAGTAGGAAGAACCCAATATGCCTTTTTATCTGTAACTGTCAGTGAATCCCTTTGTTTCAGTCCAGCTTTGATAGCCCACAACAATGATGCTATTTAAGAACAGCTCTCTCCAAGGCCTGCCATACAGTTGCAGTGTGCGGCCACAATTTTGCCCTTTTTGTCACTGACAATCCAGAGTTAAAGGTTTTTCAGTCATTCTTTGCGAGTGGTTAACTTGGAATAGAATATAAGTTGTATTCAGTCACATGACTTTTTCTTGCAAGTTTACTTCTGGTGAATGAAGTGGTGGTGAGGCAAACCAATTTGCCTGCCGTTAGGCAAAGTGCTAATGAAATTGTCTCGGGATATTTTGCAGTTTAGAGGCCAATGTATGGTCAAGATACCATCAAAGTTGCTCTTTGCAATGAAATAGATCCTTACATATTGACAAAGAAGGAATTTTCCTATGAGTTGGAAAATTATCCATCCATTGAGTTCCCTGACATCTCAAGCTACCTGATGCTGCAGACACCATTCTACATGGACAAACGGGTGAAAACCTGGAAGAGCATGGAGGCAAACAACTTTTTATATCTGGCTGGGTTAAAGATCTGGGGATTAAGACACTACAAGATAAATCCTGTATTGTTTTTGACTGGGTAAGTAGGCATTTTTGGGCTCTTTGTATGTGTCTTTGCAGTGGTTGCTAGGACGCTACAAGTTTTAGTATCAAGTGTAAACAAACCACAGCCACTTGATTCTCAATCCTCCCTCCCTCTTCTCTTCCAGCAAACATTATTATTATTATTTTTTTTAATTTCCATTTTGGGCAGCACGGTGGTGTAGTGGTTAGTGCTGCCGCCTCACAGCAAGAAGGTCTGGATTCGAGCCCCGTGGCCGGCAAGGGCCTTTCTGTGTGGAGTTTGCTTGTTCTCCCTGTGTCTGCATGGGTTTCCTCCGGGTGCTCCTGTTTCCCCCACAGTCCAAAGACATGCAGGTTAGGTTAACTGGTGACTCTAAATTGACCGTAGGTGTGAATGTGAGTGTGAATGGTTGTCTGTGTCTATGTGTCAGCCCTGTGATGACCTGGCGACTTGTCCAGGGTGTATCCCGCCTTTTGCCCGTAGTCAGCTGGGATAGGCTCCAGCTTGCCTGCAACCCTGTAGAACAGGATAAAGCCACTAGAGATAATGAGATGAGATGAATTTCCATTTCCAGTTGAGAGTACGCCATGCACATTCTAGCTGCCACTTCTCACCAGAGCTTTTTATTTTATTTTCCCTTTTGTTTTTCTTTTTTGTATTTTTGTATAGTTTGATGTTTGTTTTTTGTTTGAGTGTTTTATCCGCCGGTTGTGGTGTAATGCTGGACCCAGTTTTAGGCGTCGGTTCCCTCCAAGCCTTGGTTCGCCGTGGGTAATGCCTGTTCTCCTCACTATGGACTGCAGTGAGTTTATTGCTCTTTTTAAAATCAGCGTTGTCCAGCTCTCTGTGCGGCGGTGCTTTTGTGCTTGGCATGGTGTTCTGAGTGATGTTGCTCTGTGGTGTCACAGTGGCTGTGCAGGAGGTTTGGGACATACCAGTGCTCTGTGTGGCGGTGCTTCTGTGCTCACTTTGTGGACCCATGGCATGGTGTTCCGGCCGGTGTTGCCCGGCAGCATCATGGCGGCTGCGCAGGCAGTGTGGGACTTGTTTTCATGCGCCTTTTGGTGGGACTATGGCTGCTACACCATTGGAATGACATTCTGACCACCTTTTGGTGGATTTTTTTTCCCTTATAATTGTAAAGTGACCTTGGATATGAGAGAGGTGCTATATACAGTGGTGCTTGAAAGTTTGTGAACCCTTTAGAATTTTCTATATTTCTGCATAAATATGACCGAAAACATCATCAGATTTCCACACAAGTCCTAAAAGTAGATAAAGAGAACCCACTTAAACAAATGAGACAAAAATATTACACTTGGTCATTTACTTATTGAGGAAAATGATCCAATATTACATATCTGTGAGTGGCAAAAGTATGTGAACCCCTAGGATTAGCAGTTAATTTGAAGGTGAAATTAGAGTCAGGTGTTTTCAATCAGTGGGATGACAATCAGGTGTGAGTAGGCACCCTGTTTTATTTAAAGAACAAGGATCTATCAACATCTGATCTTCACAACACATGTTTGTGGAAGTGTATCATGCCATGAACAAAGGAGATTTCTGAGGACCTCAGAAAAAGCGTTGTTGATGCTCATCAGGCTGGAAAAGGTTACAAAACCATCTCTAAAGAGTTTGGACTCCACCCATCCACAGTCAGACACATTGTGAACAAATGGAGGAAATTCAAGACCATTGTTACCCTCCCCAGGAGTGGTTGACCAACAAAGATCACTCCAAGAGCAAGGAGTGTAATAGTCGGCGAGGTCACAAAGGACCCCAGGGTAACTTCTAAGCAACTGAAGGCCTCTTTTACATTGGTTAATGTTAATGTTCATGAGTCCACCATCAGGAGAACACTGAACAACAATGGTGTGCATGGCAGGGTTGCAAGGAGAAAGTCACTGCTCTCCAAAAAGAACATTGCTGCTCGTCTGTAGTTTGCTAAAGATCACGTGGACAAGCCAGAAGGCTATTGAAAATGTTTTGTGGACAGATGAGACCAAAATAGAACTTTTTGGTTTAAATGAGAAGCATTATGTTTGGAGAAAGGAAAAACACTGCATTCCAGCATAAGAACCTTATCCCATCTGTCAAACATGGTGGTGGTAGTATCATGGTTTGGGCCTGTTTTGCTGCATCTGGGCCAGGACAGCTTGCCATCATTGGTGGAACAATGAATTCTGAATTATAGCAGCGAATTCTAAAGGAAAATGTCAGGACATCTGTCCATCTCAAGAGAAGGTGGGTCATGCAGCAAGACACCGACCCTAAGCACACAAGTCGTTCTACCAAAGAATGGTTAAAGAAGAATAAAGTGAATGTTTTGGAATGGCCAAGTTAAAGTCCTGACCTTAATCCAATCAAAATATTGTGGAAGGACCTGAAGCGAGCAGTTCATGTGAGGAAACCCACCAACATCCCAGAGTTGAAGCTGTTCTGTATGGAGGAATGGGCTAAAATTCCTCCAAGCCGGTGTGCAGGACTGATCAACAGTTACCGCAAATGTTTAGTTGCAGTTATTGCTGCACAAGGGGGTCACACCAGATACTGAAAGCAAAGGTTCACATACTTTTGCCACTCACAGATATGTAATATTGGATCATTTTCCTCAATAAATAAATGACCAAGTATAATATTTTTGCCTCATTTGTTTGACTGGGTTCTCTTTATCTACTTTTAGGACTTGTGTGAAAATCTGATGATGTTTTCGGTCATATTTATGCAGAAATATAGAAAATTCTAAAGGGTTTACAAACTTTCAAGCACCACTGTAAATTTAACTGGTTGTTATTTTTACTAAAACAGAGAAAATGCAGTGAGAAGGTACAATCTAACATCTACAGTATGCATGTAATGCTAGGCCACAAATCTACATGGTCACTCCAATTGTTTTGAGGAATTTTGTACGGCTATAACCACGAATAAACTCTGATTTTCTCATATATCTATCATTTGCTTCTTTCTGACGTATTATCTAAGTCAGTGGTTCTCAACCGGGGGGGCGCGCCCCCCTGGTGGGGCGCGGAGGTACTCCAGGGGGGTCGCGAGTAGGCTTCATGTATGGAGGAAAAAAAAAAATCTGGGGCTAACAGGCTATAGTAGCTAAGCAGATGCAACACATTTACCCATGTCAAAATGCAGGACATTGGACTATTACATACAAATCAATACTATTATAAAATCTATCATCAATCTATCATAAAATCTTGTGTGTGTGGCCGCATCAGTCGGGGGAACTGTGATATGTTCCCAAGCCTTGCAGACTTTATCAGTAATGCAGGCACTTCCCACGATTTCTCATCTGTCTTTCAAGCAGTGTCGGAGCACCTGTCGGTAATGAGAAAACAGTTTGCGGCATACTTCACAGAGGATTATCGCTCTTTTGCGTGGGTTCGAGATCCATTTGTGTGTACTGCTGACGAACTTCCAGTTGACATGCAGGAACAGCTTATTGAGCTGAAGAGTGACAGTAGACTTAAGGCAGTCTTCACCTCATGCCCTCTTTCGACATTCTGGGCAGCATTGATGCAGGAGTACCCGCAACTGTGTGACGTAGCCTTGAAACTGCTCATCCCATTCGCATCAACCTACTTGTGTGAGGCAGGATTTTCAAAAATGACTGCGCTCAAAACGAAATATCGCAATCGTGTGCAAATTGAGGATGACTTGAGACTGTGCTTGTCAAACATTTCGCCAAGAATCGAGGATCTTTGTAAGGCAAAGCAGGCTCAGGTCTCGCATTAACGCAAATGCAGATCACAAAGGCACAGTAAAAAGTAAAACCTAAATTCACGCCTGGTCCCAATTCCCAATGATATCAATAGCCAGCTAATGATAAGCCTAACAAAATACCTAATAAAAACACTAATAATAATAATAATAATAATGATGTCTATTAATAATAATAGCATAATAATAATAATAATAATATCAACAACCAACAACAGCAATAATAATAATAATAATAATAATAATGCCTGAAAGAACATAAGTCTTGTACTACTGCCAACAGCTTAGTAATGATAATAGGCCATAATAATAATAATAATAATTATAATAATTATAATTATAATAATGCCCGAAAGCAGATTAGAAATGTGGTGCTACTGCCAATTATAACAATAGCCTAATAATGATAATAGGCCTATGTATTTCTATGGAATGGATAATGCTACTACTGCTGCTACTGCTACTACTACTACTACTAATAATAATGATAATAATAAAAATAATAATAATAATAATAATAATCTAGCCCAGGGCTATCTATCTATCTATCTATCTATCTATCTATCTATCTATCTATCTATCTATCAGTCAATATAAGGTGCTGTAGGTCGGGTGGCGTCACTGCGGGTGAGTGTGTTGGGGGGGGCGAGAAGAGGGGCCCCCAACTGCAATGAACCAGCTTTGGTGGGGCCCAGGTTGCAAAAGGTTGAGAACCCCTGATCTAAGTAATCTGATAGTAAAGCTTTTTTAGCTGTAACTTTCTTCAAACTATAGATGACTGACATCTTCAATATTGCTTGTCTTCCATATGTAAACAAAGTTCACTTGTCCCCCAGGGCAAGGGTAGCAGTGGTTGCTAATGTAGGTGTAATGTCAGAGCAAGGGGTCTATTCTGCAACCTTATAAAAGGTTATAGGAGAAGACAGTGCTGTTTTATTGGTAAAGGGAGATTGTACAAAATAATAAATGCAGGAGTGCCAATAATAGTGCCAATAAATGTATTTTTATTGAAAGTAATTGTTTCTTGAAGGATTTGTTTTTTCTCTGAATATATTTATTTCCATTAAATGTTGAATTTTTCTTGGGTTTTTTTCGGTGTGAGATGAAGCTGCTTCACCAAAAGGTGGATTTTTTTTTTTCAAAACTTTTAGTTAAAAAAAAAATCTTTAGAAGAGGTACCAATAATCATGGAGGGCAGTGTATTTTTATTTAAATTTTAGCTATTATTTAACAGTTAGTGTTTCTGATCCTGCTGTAAGTGGCTGCCAGCTACAGGAGCTTGTGTACTGTACTGTGACTTCTAGCATGTTAAAGAGCCCCTAACACTGGTAACCATCCAGGGAAGGAGATGGTGCTGTCCTACAGGTACCCAGGGGCCTGTCTGTACTGCAGAATGTACTGGACAGACAACACCAAAACTCTGTTCTTTCTATGGGGGAAGCCATGACCTAATGCTAGAGAAGCAGCTTTGAGACTGAAAGATTGCCGGTTTGATTCCCTGGACCAGCAGAAATGGCTGATGTGCCCTTGAGCAAGGCATCTAACCCACAACTGCTCCCCAGGATGCTCTGGGTATGTTGTATGCTGCTCTGGATAAGTGTGTCTGCTGAATGACATTAATGAAATGGAATATTCAAGAAAAGGCCAGAGCAGGTTCTTCTTTCAAAGAAAACTCCGGTCCTTCAATGTGTACAGCAGACTACTAAGGCTGTTTCATTAGTCTCTTGTGGACAACATTCTTTTCTATGGTTTGCTGTGGGAGCAGCATCACTGTAGGAGATACCAAGTAGTGTACCTCAATATGCTGATCAGAAAAGCCAACTCCATCACAGGACTGATACATATTAGACTCATTGGAAACAATTGAAGAGTTCAGATGCAAAACCCTCTAACTCCACTTGACCACTTTTTGAGAAAAAGGCCATTTTTTATCAGGCCTTTGTATTTAAGTATAGAAACCTAGATTAATTTGAAATCACAAGGTTATTAGTTAGGGAAAACACTGTGTTAATCTCACAAATGTTACTTCAGCAAAATTACTGTTTTTAACAAATATTTTCTTTCTTTTGCGTCAAAACCAGCTAAATCCATAGGTTCTTTGTGTGCAAAAACCTCTAAATCCATTTTTTTCCTTACAGACATGGGTAAGTGTTACAAAATCACCAGAGATACAACTGGAAACATTGAAAATTAGTATGCCACACATATAGGGTGGTTGTAATAGTGATGGTGGTGTGGTTGGCACATTCATAGCTAAGTTAATGGACCTATGATCATGAGATAATCGTGTCATGTTTTTAAGCAATACCTAAATAAATACCAACACTCCTCTTCATAAATGAAGGCAAAAGGCCTGTCATGTCAACATTTAAGAAATTCGAAAGCCACACAGTTTAAACAACGCCAATAGGTTTATTTTCTTCACATCAGCAGACTTTTGCTTTCCAAGCAAATGATACAAAGTACTAAACCAAATAAAATACACTGGAATAATACTGAAGTGCAATAAAAACCTGGTGTAAACAACATGAAAATCATAACACAAATACATGTACAGTAAATGCAACAAGCAATATTCTGCCAAGAAGGGCAAGTTTAAGTTAGTAACATTAACAACATTGACACAATAACTGTGATAATAATAATAATAATAATAATAATAATAATACAGCAGTGCAACGAGCTTAGATGGATATAAGTAAGTTAATGATGAAGATGAAGTTGAGGTACAAGACAACAAATTTAATATATTAACAAAAGATTTTAACATGACAATTATTTAAAATGTTAGTTCTCTATTTTGGAACAGGAACCCTTGTTTTATCCTCCTTCAAAACGGAGTATTTGATGGTCACGTCTCTTTGTCATCTCTTCCCCTCGTCGTCAACTTGTTCTCTCCTCCGCTTAACCGGCATAATATTCAAGTGAGACAGAAGTATAGCGTCCTGTTCAACCTTATCTTTGGACGTGTATAACTGTTTTTTGAAGTAATCCAGGTCGATCTGAGTTAAGCTTACCGCGGCGCACATCAAGCTGTTGTGATGGCAGACTATTCCATTTTCAACATTTTCGCCGCTATATCGCTTCATTTTCGCTAAATAGCGACCATGATTTTCCACAACACGACGTTTCCTCAGCCCATTCACTGTCTGGAGGACAGGTTCATTCATGCCATCATAATTCATGTCGGTATTAGCTGCCATTTCACAAAAATCTTCCTGTGAATAAAGTTTTCCTGACGAAACTTTGTTTACAAACGTTATGGCACGCGAGTCCAGGTCACGTTCTGATTGGTTGTTGAAAGTAAAGGCTTTTGCTGCTAAAGTGAAGTGGCGTTTAGAGGTTTTTGATACTAAACTGATATTTTAGACAAGACGGGGAGTGGTTTTTATGTAATTTTTTTACAAAAATATTTCAGTTACATATACTAGATGTAGACAGGATTCACACAACATCATTAACTCATTTTTCACAGAGATGGCATTTAGGGGGTTTTGCATCTGAACTCTTCAATTACAAAGAGGAGATCAAAACTAGAGATCATCATGAACAGTTCTGCACATCCTCTCCATGGCACTATTTTCCAGGAGCACAGCTAACCCTCAACTCATACCACTGTGGTGTTCAAAGAAGCACTATTGGGGGCACTGGCGGCTCATTAATAGGGGCAATTTGGGCGACGCACTCCCAAACAGGGAGGGAGATTTTTTTTTATCTACTCCTACTACCAACAGTAATGTCATTGTCCAATCAGGCTAAGGTCACGCCTGGTGTAGCCACGCCCTTTTGGGGCGATTTCTGTCAGGTTCAGATTTGCCCCAAAATCTCCCATTGACACTAATGGTACGTACGTTTTTTTTTCGAAAATCATGCTCCCAATGCATTTTCTATTAGGTTTTATGTGCTCGCACAAGCAGCGTGCTTACGTCATACACCTGTTGCGCCACGCAAGTGTTGCCAGATTGGTTTTAAGTGCATTTTGGCGGGTTTTGAACATAATTTTGGGCTGGAAAACGCAGCTTGCGCGGGAAATGTGTGAACATTCTATGAAGATGGCGGCGAGTGTTGAGTGCAACAATACGATAGTGTCTCTGAAAGAAGTTCCCTTTAGTCATCGTACCAATGAGGAGAAAATGGCAATCAAACAGCTAGGACCTCCTAGACCAAATTTAAACATCAAGCAAGTGTCTATGAAGGGGGAGAAGACCTACTCAAGAGGTTTTAACAAGAACTGGTACCACCGGAAAACTTGGCTAGCTGGCTGTGATGTAGTCAATGCTCTTTTTTGCTACCCTTGCGTTCTCTTCCACCCTGGAAGTAGCACAGCAGACGGTACAGTGATATCTGATATTTGAATTTACTAGGCAAAAGTTGTTTTTGTGTGTGTTTTACCAATGGCAGTTTAACATTGCCATGTTTTTGTTTTACCAATGGCAGTTTAACATTGCCATGCTTGGAATATTTCATTAGCCTCAAGTTCTCTCTGACTTGGTGTAAATTAAGCATATTTTCAGTTTTTATATATTGTACAGTATATGTGTTCATTGGAGCCAGCAGCACCTTACCTTTTTTCCAACTTGTTAAGCCAAGTTGCACTGACTACAAAACCTTGTGTAACCTTGTGTGTGTATAGCTAAATAACTAAAGCCTTTTGTGTTCATTGACATGCTGTAATACTTTAAATTTCCTTTTAAGGCATGGCTTTCTGGAGGAATTCTTGGGAAAAAAACTGCAGAATTTATTTAGAATTATTTATTGTTAAAATGGTGCAATTCCATATAAAAAAAAACACATAATTAAGCTGCACATGTTTGTTTGATGGTTATGCTTTTCTTCATCTTTTTCAAAACTTAAACACTTTTGGATTTATATCCTGCCACTTTAATTGCATTCTTTAGAATTGAAGAAATTAGAATATGTTTATAATTAAGAATTTGTGTCTACTTATTATAGAATTCTGGAATAATATGAGAAAATAAATGAGTAATGTAATATTAATTGATTGTGATGCCAAATGTTTTGCTTTGAAGGCTTCACAATGAATCTTCCTTAGTTTTAGCCTGGCAAGCCAGACTAAATGTGAATATTTGCCACTCGTAGGCAAAAATATTTTTGGCCTATAGGCGGGTGGGTCTAGTTTACTAGGCTACCTTATGGCCCTTTTCCACTACCCTTTTTCAGCTCACTTCAGCTCGCTTCAGCTCACTTCAGCCCGACACGGCTCGCATTTCGACTACCAAAAAAACAGCATGACTCAGCTCGCTTCAGCCCTGCTTAGCCCCTAAAACTCGCACCGTTTTGGAGTGGGGCTGAAGCGAGCCAAAGTGAGCCGAGTGAGGCTGGGGGCGTGAGCAGACACTCCCCGGTGCACTGATTGGTGAGGAGGAGTGTCCTCACATGCCCACACACGCCCCGCGAGCACGCTGGGATCTGTAAACACTGCAAACCCGGAAGGAGAATAATTACGAATTACGAGAATTTCTGAAGCCTTATGCGCCTCGCCTCATCTATACGCTCTTGCCAGTATCTGTTCGCGTTGTCAGTGACAACAAGCCACAGCACCAAGACCAGCAACACTAATGACTTCATGTTTATTGTTTACTATTCGGGTCGTGAGACTACCGCTTAAAAGCTCACTGATGTCACTGTTTGCGCTGCTTAACGACATCACCTGACGTCCACCCACTTTCGCTAACTCCACCCAATGTGTCCACCCACTTCCAGCCAGCACGGTTCAGCGCGGTTGTAGTCGAAATGCAACTCCAACAGCCCCGCTCAGCTCGACTCAGCACGGCACGGCTCAGCTGCGTTTGTAGTAGAAAAGCGGCATTAGTTTGCCACCTTTAACTTTAGTGTTGCCACCTAGTGGAGAGAAGAGATATTGTCTATATTGATATCTGAATTTACCAGCCAAAAACAAGTTCGGCCAATTGATTTGCTACCTAGGTCAATTTACTTCAGTCCTGTGGACATTTATGGTCCGTGTAGACATAACGGGGGAAAATTGCCCCCCCTGAAAAAAAATTCAGGAGCCGCCACTGATTGGGGGTAATTTCTACCAGCTGTCATTTGGCTCCACACCATCTCTTCCCAGTGGGATGCAATGCTAGCTTATCAGAATAAATGAGCAACTGGACAGAATTTATTCATATTCATTCATACAGTGGTGCTTGAAAGTTTGTGAACCCTTTAGAATTTTCTATATTTCTGCATAAATATGACCTAAAACATCATCAGATTTTCACACAAGTCTTAAAAGTAGATAAAGTTATAAATATTATACTTGTTCATCTGAGGAAAATGATCCAGTATGACGTATCTGTGAGTGGCAAAAGTATGTGAACCTCTAGGATTAGCAGTTAATTTGAAGGTGAAATTACTCAGCTGTTTTCAATCAATGGGATGACAATCAGGTGTGAGTGGGCACCCTGTTTTATTTAAAGAACAGGGATCTATCAAAGTCTGAGCTTCACAACATGTTTGTGGAAGGTGTATCATGGCACGAACAAAGGAGATTTCTGAGGACCTCAGAAAAAGTGTTGTTGATGCTCATCAGGCTGGAAAAGGTTACAAAACCATCTCTAAAGAGTTTGGACTCCACCAATCCACAGTGAGACAAACTGTGTACAAATGGAGGAAATTCAAGACCATTGTTACCCTCCCCAGGAATAGTCGACCAATAAAGATCACTCCAAGAGCAAGGCGTGTAATAGTCGGTGAGGTCACAAAGGACCCCAGGGTAACTTCTAAGCAACTGAAGGCCTCTCTCACATTGGCTAATGTTAATGTTCATGAGTCCACCATCAGGAGAACACTGAACAACAATGGTGTGCATGGCAGGGTTGCAAGGAGAAAGCCACTGCTCTCCAAAAAGAACACTTCTGCTCATCTGAAGTTTGCTAAAGATCACATGGCCAAGCCAGAAGGCTATTGGAAAAATGTTTTGTGGACGGATGAGACAAAAATAGAACTTTTTGGTTTAAATGAGAAGCGCTATGTTTGGAGAAAGGAAAACACTGCATTCCAGCATAAGAACCTTATTCCATCTGTGAAACATGGTGGTGGTAGTATCATGGTTTGGGCCTGTTTTGCTGCATCTGGGCCCAGACGATTTGCCATCATTGATGGAACAATGAATCCTGAATTATAAGACTTACTCCTTCACTTTCTCACTGTCACCTACCAACACATACTTCTTTGATGGTGCATATTTAACATTAAGAAAACTAGCAAAACACATAATGATTAGAGCTCTATATTTAACACCTTGAACCTACTATGTCAATTCTTGTTTGAGAACGAATGCATGATGCAAAGGGAGGGACCTTTTATAGGTTAGCCATGTTGAGTAATGGTCACTTTGCAAACAGGAAGACTCTACTAGTACTGAAATAAGGTCAGTCCAGACAGTCCAGAATGAAAAGAAGAACATATTGCATTTGATATACTAAATCTTCTTTTTCTTCTTTCAGCTGCTACTCTTAGATGTTGCCATAGTGGATCTGTTCTGCATATTTGATTTAGCCAGGGGCACTTCTGGCTACTGAAAAGACCAGGGGCTAAGTCAAGTTTTCCTGGGGTTTGTATTTTATTTAAGGGAGATTAGCATAGCTAGGTTGTTGAGGTTATATTTGACTTTACAAGAAATTTTATCACCCACACACATTCAAAGGTTATATCATCTTTATTAGTGATGTTTGCACTGCTCTTTTTAAATTTATGTCATTCACTTCAGTTTCTGTCTCCTTATTATTATCATCAACACCCATAATGTCTCAGGAAACTGAGGCATGTGCCCATTGACTTAACGATCACTCGTAAAATTTATCATCAGTTTAATAAAAATACATAATTTCTCACTCACATATCTCTCCTTTAGGACCACAAAGACAAATTCTAAGCTACATTATTATATTACAACATTCAAAATCCCAGATGACATCCCATCTCACAAGACTATGATCATATAAATATGTCTTCCAAGTTTCTCTCACACATGCACACACACAAATGCCATTTTCTCCAATGCATCCAGGCTCAGTTGACTGCTGCAGCTCATTTGTAGCATCTGGACAACACAAATTTATGCTGACATTAATATTGCATAGCAAAACAAAAAAAAAAAAAAAAAAACTATTTTATCCAATATGTGACTAATATGCCAAAGGCTGGCGATGGTATGGTCAGCTGGCTGGTTCTGAGTAGGGTACATGTAGCATTAAAACATATGGTTAAATTATGTCAGAGCAACTCTTGGTGTTGACATGAACACAAATTGCTGTTGACCTGTTAAATAAACTTAGTCAAGGCAAATGGACCACCACTGTAGAGATTCATTAAACCACTCAAATTTTTGAGCTAGCCTGGCACACTAATAATACAGAGCATATGCTGTAAGTTCAACAAAATCAGCTACATGGAGCAGTTTCTGTGCAACAACATAATTCAATAGGTTACATTGTTGATACATTCTATGTATACACCCACGGTCCATGACTTACCATCTGATTTCATCTTGAATAATCCAACAATAGTGGATTGTTTTTTTTGAAGTCATCTTTCAAGCAGTTCTGAATGTTCTTCTTCTGTTCGTGGTTACCACTTTTGAATGTGCACTGTGCAAGGCTCAATTATGCCCCCCACCCACCATCTTTGGATACTGCAAGTCAAGTTCTGATCTGTTTCATTCAGTTGTTTTCTAATATATACAGTTGTGCTCATAAGTTTACATACCCTGGCAGAATCTATGATTCTTTGACCATTTTTCAGAGAATATGAATGATAACACAAAAACATCTTTTCCACTCATGCTTTGTGGTTGGGTGAAACCATTTATTGTCAAACGACTGTGTTTTCTCTTTTTAAATCATAATGACAACAGAAACTACCCAAATGACCCTGATCAAAAGTTCACATACCCTAGTGATTTTGGCCTGATAACATGCACAGAAGTTGACACAAATGGGTTTGAATGGCTACTAAAGGGAACACCCTCACCTGTGATCTGTTTGCTTGTAATCAGTGTGTGTGTGTGTGTGTGTGTGTGTGTGTGTGTGCATAAAAGCTGAGTGAGTTTCTGGGTTCCAGACAGACTCTTGCATCTTTCATCCAGCCACTGACGTTTCTGGATTCTGAGTCATGGGGAAAGCAAAAGAATTGTCAATGGATCTACGGGTAAAGGTAGTTGAACTGTATAAAACAGGAAAGGGATACAAAAAGATATCCACGGAATTGATAATGCCAGTCAGCAGTGTTCAAACTGTGATTAACAAATGGAAACTCAGGGGCTCTGTTAAAACCAAACCACAGTCAGGTAGACCAACAAAAATTTATGCCAAACAGCACAGGGACAAGCCTCAAAACTTCTGGAGCAAGGTAATTTGGAGTGATGAGACCAAAATTGAACTTTTTGGCCACAACCATAAACATTACATTTGGAGAGGTGTCAACAAGGCCTATGATGAAAGGAACACCATTCCTACTGTAAAGCAGAGGTGGATCACTGATGTTTTGGGGATGTGTGAGCTACAAAGGCACAGGAAACTTGGTCAAAGTTGAAGGAAAGATTAATGCAGCACGTTATCAGCAAATACTGGAGGCAAATTTGCACTCATCAGCCCGGAAGCTGCGCATGGGATGTACTTGGACGTTCCAACATGACAATGATCCAAAACACAAGGCCAAGTCGACCTGTCATTGGCTACAGCAGAACAAAGTGAAGGTTCTGGAGTGGCCATCTCAGTCTCCTGACCTCAATATCATTGAGCCACTCTGGGGAGATCTCAAGCACGCAGTTCATGCAAGACAGCCCAGGAATTTACAGGAACTGGAGGCTTTTTGCCAAGAAGAATGGGCAGCTTTACCATCTGAGAAAATAAAGAGCCTCATCCACAACTACCACAAAAGACTTCAGGCTGTCATTAATGTTAGAGGGGGCAATACACGGTATTAAGAACTGGGGTATGTAAACTTTTGATCAGGGTCATTTGGATGTTTTTTGTTGTCATTATGATTTAAAAATAGAAAACACAGTTGTTTATCAATAAATGGCTTCACCCAACCACTAACCATGAATGGGGAAAAAGTTTTTGTGTTATCATTCATATTCTCTGAAAAAAGGCCAAGAAAGCAAAAATTCTGCCAGGGTATGTAAACTTAAGAGCACAACTGTAGATTTAGGCACTGCCTAAAAGCAGAGGACCCATCTGTTTCTGTGTTGTAGAATTTTCTAATGTCAAAGCCAGGATCTTTTGTTTTATTTATTTAACGGCTATAACACTGGCTATTTGGGGATGTGTATGACTGGTAATTACTAACACTGGCCACTAGGCCATGTGTATGACTGGTAAGTACTAACATTGGCCACTAGGTGGTGTGTATGACTGGTAAGTACTAACACTGGCCACGAGGCAGTATGTATGACTGGTAATTACTAACACGAGCCACTAGGTGGTGTGTCTCATCTCATCTCATTATCTCTAGCCGCTTTGTCCTGTTCTACAGGGTCGCAGGCAAGCTGGAGCCTATCCCAGCTGACTACAGGTGAAAGGCAGGGTACACCCTGGACAAGTCATCAGGTCATCACAGGGCTGACACATAGACACAGACAACCATTCACACTCACATCTACGGTCAATTTAGAGTCACCAGTTAACCTAACCTGCATGTCTTTGGACTGTGGGGGAAACCGGAGCACCCAGAGGAAACCCACGCTGACACGGGGAGAACATGCAAACTCCGCACAGAAAGGCCCTTGCCAGCCACGGGGCTCAAACCCAGAACCTTCTTGCTGTGAGGCGACAGCGCTAACCACTACACCACCATGCTGCCCCATGAGATGAGATGAGATGAGATGAGATGAGATGAGATGAGATGAGATGAGAAGTTTTAACTGGAATTTGTGACCGTAACTCCATATTGTTGTGCTTAACAAAGGTTTGCAAAAGTAATCCTGTGCTCATGTGGCTATATCAGCTATAGATGAATGATGGCTCTGGATGCAGTGCCATGTGAGGGATCCGATATTACGAATGTTCAGCATTGGATTGCACCCTTGCCTTTTACACTCCAAAATTCCTCTAGATTTCTTGTATTGTTTAATGATATTATGCACAGGGCGGCACGGTGGTGTAGTGGTTAGTGCTGTTGCCTCTCAACAAGAAGGTCCAGGTTCAAGCCCCGTGGCTGGCGAAGGCCTTCTGTGTGGAGTTTGCATGTTCTCCCCATGTCCATGTGGGTTTCCTCTGGGTGCTCCGGTTTCCCCTACAGTCCAAAGACATGCAGGTTAGGTTAACTGGTAACTCTAAATTGACCGTAGGTGTGAATGTGAGTGTGAATGGTTGTCTGTGTCTATGTGTCAGCCCTGTGATGACCTGGCGACTTGTCCAGGGTGTACCCTGCCTTTCGCCCGTAGTCAGCTGGGATAGGCTCCAGCTTGCCTGCAACCCTGTAGAACAGGATAAAGCGGCTACAGATAATGAGATGAGATGAGAGTACCATAGAGGATGAAATATCCAAATCCCTTCATATCTTTCTTTAAGAAACATTGCTTTTAAACATTGCAGTAATTACCTCAGCCAACTTTTTTGGAGGAGGTTATGTTTTTGCTTCCATTTGCTTGTCTTTTCCCAACGTAACTTAAAAAGTATTGAATTGATGTTGATAAAGTTGTGAGGAATGGTGGGCCATAGGCAAAGGAACAATTGATTTAGATTTTGTTGCAAATCCAGATATGTATGTGGATCCAGGATTTTTTTTTTTGCTGTTCCCAGTGTAACTCAAAAAATAGTGAATGGATTTTGATGAACTATTGAGGAAAGGTGGGCTATGGGCCAAGGAACAATTGATTAGATTTTGATGCAAATCCGAATATGTGGCTTGGTGAAGGTATGCACTCTACTCAGTACCCTTCTAATTTTCTCATGGATTTGTTGACAAACAGAATATCCTCAGCCCGTCTTTGCTCCTCAAAAACTAAGATTTTCCTTGATACTGATTTTGTACCAAATCATGATTACAATCACCTGTTGGCATCACATGTTTCAAATCACATCATTAATTAATTGTTTTACCTAATTACTAGCCCTAAATTGTCCCTGGCCCACTTTATTATCTCATCTCATCTCATTATCTGTAGCCGCTTTATCCTGTTCTACAGGGTCGCAGGCAAGCTGGAGCCTATCCCAGCTGACTACGGGCGAAAGGCAGGGTACACCCTGGACAAGTCACCAGGTCATCACAGGGCTGACACATAGACACAGACAACCATTCACACCTACGGTCAATTTAGAGTCACCAGTTAACCTAACCTGCATGTCTTTGGACTGTGGGGGAAACCGGAGCACCTGGAGGAAACCCATGCAGACACGGGGAGAACATGCAAACTCCACACAGAAAGGCCCTCGCCGGCCATGGGGATCGAACCCAGACCTTCTTGCTGTGAGGCGACAGCGCTAACCACTACACCACCGTGCCGCCCCCACTTTATTATTATTATTATTATTAATTTTTTTTATGTGTTGCAGGCCTGAAACACAAGAATGGATGTATATTAACAAATGAAATGACCATACAAAACATGAAATATATTGGGTTCGTACTGTCTGCAATGAAGTACAAATCAAAGTAAATTTACAAATCACTGCTTTCTTGTTTTTAATTTGCATTTTACATACTGTACTAACTTTTTCTGATTTGGAGTTGTATATTCTTCTGTCCACAATAGTCATTTCATTAGATTACCACCAATACAATATGGTATATCAGCTATGGTATATCAGCTATGGTAATGCTCGCCACATCAGTCCATTGACATGAGAGTATTTACTGACTAAGAACTTCACTTATTAGCATATTTATCTCTGCCATACTGTAGGCTGTGTTATCCCAAGCATTTTAACTGCTATAAATTCCACTATTTCACAGTGGCTTTAAGTTGCAACACATCTCATGTAGAGTGACTTTCATAGGTGGTCCCAGTCAGAGTTAGTGTGATGATCTACGGCATTTGTAAAATAAATGTCAGTCAGATGTACAGTACGAGGCAAAATATTGGACATACCTACTCATTCATAGGTTTTTCTGTATTTTGACTATTTTTACATTGTAGAGCAAGACTGAAGACATCAAAACTATGAAATAACATATGGAACATATATATGGAATTATGTGGTAAACAAAAAAGTGTTAAAAAACTAAATATGTTTCATATTTTAGATTCTTCAAAGTAGTCACTGTTTCCTTGATGATGCTTCCCACACTGTTGGCATTATCTAAGCCAGCTTCATGAGGTCGTCACCTGGAATGCTTTTCAATTAACAGGTGTGCCTCATCAAAAGTTAGTGTACGAGTTTCTTGCCTTCTTAATGTGTTTGAGATCAAACAGTAAATGGTAAATAATAAAAATACAGCTGTGGCAGCAGGGGCGTGGTCAAGCGTCGATCTGTGACTGGAGGGCGGAGTCAGGGAAGGTAAGTGGCAGAATCACTACACCTGATGTCAATTAACCTGTGTTTGTGTGTCTTCCCCAGTGACCGCGCCCTATATAAGGAGAGAGAGAGCAGAGGAAGGGAGCTCTCTCCCCAACCAGACGACTAATGTGTGTGTGCGTGTCTGTGCGACTGGGAGATTGTGTTCAACTGAAAAGTGTCACAATAAAGAGTTTTGACAACTCAGTTCTGGCCTGCCGTACTTCTGTGCTCCACCCGCTCAGATTCCTACAACAGCAAATAGCCCCATTCCACAACTGTAGTAATCCATATTATGTCAAGAACCACTCAACTAAGTAAAGAGAAACAACATCCATCATTACTTTAAGGCATGAAGTGACTTTTTTAATTAATAAAAATAAAGAAAAACATTGAATTGGTCATAGTATGCTTCTAGAGGTGAGCCTGACACCTGAATCTAAAGTCAATACTTGTACCACGGGCGATTGCTCTAAGACAACGAGGGAGGCTCAGCCTCCTCTAAAAATGACGAACATCATGTAGGATGAATTGCGCTAGGCTTATGTTATAGCCGACCTTATAACATTGCTATTTCAGATCCAGAATCATAGAAATATATGTGCTCAACCCAACTACAGTGCGAAATCATTCCGTTATAACTTTCCCCAGTTCGCCTAATGTGTGCGTGAGTTTTTCCCCCTCATGACAACGTGATACAGCCCAGCCTCAGTGGACTTCAATGGCATTTGGGAGCTATGCGCTTTTCAATATCAAAATGCAAGACGATTATTGGACAAATACTGCGAAAATGCCTGCCCACGGACTCCCAGTCTCACAGTGGGAGGCAATGAGAGGGACATGGCAAAGCTTTCCGCGAGGAGACTGGTGATTGGTGAAAGCAGCCAGATATTTTCTTTGATTGACAGCTTGTTTCAAATATAGACAGGCAGTGGTGAATTTCAGTTCAGTCCCATGCGGATTCGCAAGTGGTGTGGTGTATTGTAAGAGATCAGCTTACATTTCAATTTCATTCATTACATACGGTTTCTACCAGCTTTTTTAGTTTGTATATATTTTCATTGTAAATAAAGTGTAAATATAGTGTTGTCAAGTTTGCTATCTTAGTTCCAGAAATTTAGTTTATTTGAGTGACTGAACTTGAACTTGAGGGGGCTAGTCAGCTAGCAAGAAAGCTGCGCACGGAGGCATTTCAAAATGTTTTGAAAATGTATGGCCATTTCTTTGAGTCAGGCAGACTGAGATCTGAACTCCAAGTCCTGTACGCAGATCGTGACTTGCAGGGCAACAGGGGTAAGCTGTGCGAACATTTGCTTTTCTTTAAAGACATGGGGCTGGATTGTGCAATGCCTGAGCTGTATAAGCTGTTGACCTTAGTGGCAACAATTGGGGTTATGTCGGCAGGCGTAGAGAGGAGCTTCTCCTGCTTGAAACGGGTGAAGTCATACAGCCGAAACACCATGGGTCAAAGTCGACTCAGCAACCTTGCTCTACTTGCAATCGAAAGGAAGTTAGTGAAGTCTCTAGAGAAGACTCCCACCTGGTATGACAGGGTAACTGAACATTTTCTAGAAAAAGAAAGGAGGGCAGAATTTTCTTTTAAATAATACTGATATGGTGGTGACCCACATCAACAACAGTAAATAGGCTACTTGAGTAATATGTCATGGATGGACCAAAAATATAGAATCTATTTAAAATGTTTATGCTGAGTATATTATATTGGAATATATATTTCTCTGGATATGAATTAAACACAGCTATAATTTGGAAAATATTTTTAAACAAAAACACAGCCGAGAACATTTCACACTACAGACCTGGGCCCTGTACTACGAAGCGGGTTTTCTGCCTTACCAGGGTAACTTCGAGAGTAACTTGATCACATGCAGCGTAACTTCCCGATTAACCCATACTACGAAAGTTGGTTATGTTCAAACCGAGGTATGCTGCCATGGCAATTTACGCTGCATCTCAAACCTGCTCGTCTCAGGTTATGTTCTTGGTTAACCCGAGGTTTACGATTAACCACACCCTTTTTAAACACCACCTCTCCACCGACATTTCCTCTAGAGACAATGCCAGCGTACCTGGATGACCCGTGCGATATCGGAGCGCAGATTAGAGATGGGATTTATGGCTCTTTGATGGGATCCGCATCTTTGTGATCCGTTCTTTGAAAAGAGCCGTTCAAAAGACTGGCTCATTTGGCTCTTTTTAAATATTTATTCAGTTTTAAGAAGACAGCATCTAAAGAAGCCAGATCCCTCTGCTTAGACAGTGACATCAATATTTCTGGACATATCTTTTATATAAAGCAACCTAGACTTACAATATTGTAACCCCTAAACGCTCATAAATAACCATTAAAAAACAATGAGGGCTTCAATGAATGTCCATGCAGAACGGCTTTTCTGTAAAAAAAAAGAACCCACTCAAGAACATAGTTATCAAGAACGCAAGAATATTTTATAGAAAAACACTTGTTTTACAAAAATATTTAAGTCTGAGATACAAAATAGATACAACTACAATAAATATAACACAAGAACTAGTTATCACACAAGAACATTTTAATAGAAAAAAACAAACTTTCTATATTAAAAATATTGAAATTGTAACAAAAATAGATACAACTAAACAGTCAGATAAATAGATAAAGTTATAACAAGAACACAAGATTATTTTAATAGGAAAAAACAAACTATTAATGCAAAAATATATTATTATTAGAAAAATAGATACAACTAGACAAACAGATAAATAAATAAAATACACAAAAATAGAACAAACAAAATGACGATAGAATAAATTAAATGAACGTCCGTGCAAAGTAGTTTTCCCACAATATTATCATTAATATCACACAACAACATTATAAACTATATACAAAACAATTTGAACTATTAGGCAAACAGATAAAACTTGAATAAATAAAAGGCAAATGAATGCTTGCTTGCACGCGCGCGCACACACACACACACCATTATGAATGATGTTTTTATATTTCATTTTCACCTGTTGCCAGGTGCATTTGGCACTGCTGTTGCCTCTGAAATGTTCACAGGACATGCACCAACTTAGTCAAAGGGACTGAACAGTCAGTCATCCTAATTCATGTGACTCATGTGCACATATCAGCTTAAAGTGCCATTCCACCATTGGATGTATTTTTTTGGCATAAAATACAATATATTTTATGACAACATGACTAGACAGAGAAATCTTTTAGCTTCAAAATGATATATCAAACATAATTTTTTGACAACGACAAGTATATTAATTTTGCGACCAAAGTCACCTACCCTTTTAATTTCCGCGCGGTAGTGAAACGTGATGTCATCGGCAGGTTCCCCTTCTTGTGTACCACGTCACGTGTGACGTGGCACAGATTATCAGCAATGGCAGATAGAACGTGATTGTCAGCTTCGGAAAAGAAGCGAAGGAAAATAGCAAGTGATGCCCAAAGGAGACGGTCGATGGTGAATATCGGCACAGCAATCGACAAGTGGAAATCGTGTTCTATCCGCCATTGCTGATAATCTGTGCCACGTCACATGTGACGCGGTACACAAGAAGGGGAACCTGCCGATGACATCACGTTTCACTACCGCGCGGAAATTAAAAGGGTAGGTGACTTTGGTCGCAAAATTAATATACTTGTCGTTGTCAAAAAATTATGTTTGATATATCATTTTGAAGCTAAAAGATTTCTCTGTCTAGTCATGTTGTCATAAAATATATTGTATTTTATGCCAAAGAATACATCCAATGGTGGAATGGCACTTTAAGTAGGCTACTCCATGAATTTACCATACCAAATTTTATTCAGGATTTTTCGGACATTAAACAAGCCATATATGACTGGGACCACGTCGAAGGACCATTTTCTGTGACTTGTGATTGATCATGAAGCTTTCTCTCATCCTATACTTCTGTTCTGGAATATGTAGAAGGGAGAATGTACTTACGCATTTACCCGATCGGCAATTCGTTGCCAACATGCTTGCCGCTCCTTATTGGCAGCCGCTGTGTTAGATTTTGCTCTTAATGTTGTTTTGAACTCCTCGTAGCTTTGCATTATGACAGCGCATTCTTCCTCCGTGAAGTACGGCAACCGTGCCATTGTGAACAGTGGTGATTTGCGCTGATAACCTCCCCTTTAACGTGAACACGCATTAACCCTGATTAGGTTAACACAGGTTCAACAAATCAACTTCATAACTGGCGTCGTAGTACCGTTTAACCCCAAACAAGATAACCAGGTTTTGTCAACCCCGGTTTAGCGGGGGAACCCTGGGTTACTTCTGGGTAGGTTGACCTCCGTTCATAGTACAGGGCCCTGGATTAAAAGTGAAGGGTTATCAAAATTGTCAAAACATTTCTCAGTCGGTGAGAGCTCTGAATGGCTGTGTGAGTATCGCGAGAACTCAGAGGTGAGATTGAACATGGTGGCGCGCAATTGTTGACAAACGGGAGATACAGCACTAAAGATCCTACCAAAATAAACCCTTTTTTTTCGGACTAAATCAAACTAATACTCAGCAACTTTTTCTCATACATAATCCAACTTACATTCCGATTACACTCTGGATGAATTAACGGAATTGGAGGCTTTCATCGAAGACCATTGTGTTCTGGAATACACATTGAACTACATCTTCAGACAACTATGAACCCGGACCAGATTCACTCAACTCCGAATGCAACTCAGCCCGACTCCAAAAGAAGGAAAAGAGACTGCAACAGACACAACCAATTTAACAACCCAGGAAGTCGAGGTCAGTGTACTTACAAACATCAATAAAAAGCTGGACATGCTAATTACCATACACGAAGAGCTGAACGATATCCGTAACAGTCTCGAATTAGCACACAGTCAAATCGCAATATTACAGATTTCAAACCAAGAGCTTTGAACTTCGGTAACTTCACTCACTCAACAAATGGAATATGTCACCGCCGAAAACAAAGTAATGAAAGAAACCATACTGGACATTCAAACACGTTCAATGCGCGACAACCTCATATTCTCAGGCATCCCGGAACCCAAAGACCCCGTTAAAACACCCGATAATCCAGAGCTACTCATAAAAGACTTCATGCTAACACAACTCAAACTGCCCAAGGACACTGTCAATCTAATCACATTCCATGGAGTTCACCGTCTTGGCAAGCAGCAAAAGGACAAACCCAGACCCATCATTGCAAAGTTCGAACACTACAAGCAGAAAGAAATGGTAAAAAACAAAGGAAAAGATCTCAAAGGCACCAACTATGGAATGAACGACCATTTTCCCCGTGAGATCAACGAAAGAAGCAAGATTCTATACCCAATACTTAAAGAAAACAGGAAAAAAAACATCCGCACAACTCTGACAGTCGACAAACTCTACCCAAACGGACAGTTATTCAGGAATCCCGACACAACTCCTTGGCTTTTCTAAGTATACACACCCATGCAATAATCTACATTAATTCTATTATCCCTCCACACCTCTTTAATAACCAGCTCCCCACTAGCCCATACAAGTGCACTACATATCTGTGTTATTGTATTCTTTGTTAACGTTTTTTTTTCATGTTATTGATAATTATGTTTCTGTTGGTACTTGTCATCTTGTCCACTCTGCCCCATGTTACCCTCCTCTCCCTATCCTGTTTTACATTCCAGCCTACACATTCACACTCACTTAGCACCACTACACACATACCCCCATTTGCATCATTTCACCAATACATCTCTCTCATTTACTACAATCAGATGTTAACCATATTAGCATGTCCAAGCTAACCTTCCTAACTTGGAATGTCCACGGCATTGGATCTCAGGCAAAGAGGGCCAAGGTATTTGACCAACTTAGTAAATTACAAGCAGATATTTGCCTCCTTCAAGAAACCCATCTATCAGAATTTGACCGCAACAAAATCAAATCTGCTCAATATAATCAAGCATTTTCAGCTAATTATAACTCAAAACAACGAGGTGTTTGCATATTAATTCATAAAAAAAATCTCATTTATTCACAATACTACCATTTCCGATCCAGAAGGACGCTTTATTATCATTAACATCTCAATTAACAATAGCCCAATTACAATCGGAAACATGTATGGCCCAAACTCAGATAATCCAGCTTTTTTTCAATCCTTCTTTTCTTCAATAGCAAATATGACCAATTGCCCAGTAATAATTGCAGGAGATTTCAATACTGTCTTAGACTCAACAATTGACTGCTCTAATAATTAAAAAAACAAACAAATTTGGCAATCCACCTCAACTATCAAGCAGTTCATGAGTGATTTTGGTCTTGCCGACAGCTGGCGCATACAACACCCATACAACAGAGAATACTCATTCTTCTCGTCCGTCCACCGCTCCTACTCCCGTCTGGACTTTTTTCTTACAAGTAACTCCCTTATTCCCAATATTTCTCAATCAATAATCCACCCAATCATCATCAGTGACCATGCCCCTGTAACAATTAACTGGTCTATGAATCAACCACACAGATCAGTCCCCAGATGGCGCTTTAACATATCACTCCTCCAAGATCCACATTTTGACACCCTTATCAGGAGAGAGTGGGCACTCTTTCTAGAGATGAATGACTCCCCGGAGTCATCACCTTCTCTTCTGTTGGAAACAGGAAAAGCAGTGCTTAGAGGAGTTATCATCTCATTTTCCGTCTTCAAAAAAAAAAGAAAACCAAAAGGAAACTCAATTGGAAGAAGAAATTAAACATTTAGAGAATATTAATATGACAAACGCATCAGTCGAAATTCAAAACAAATTAGATAAATACAAATCAGAACTCAATGAAATCATCAAAAAACGGACCCAGTTTTTAATACACCGACTAAGACAGGAACATTTTCACCATGACAATAAATCTGGCAAATACCTGGCAAACCAAATTCAAAGAAACAAAGAAAAATCTACAATCACGTTACAGGACTCAGCAGGGAAGCTTACTCACTCCCCAACTGAAATCAATCAGATTTTCTACCAATTCTACGATAAGCTCTATTCATCAGAAAAAAAACCCAGATAGTAAAGACATTAATCATTTTCTGGACCACATCCAACTACCAATAATTGACAATGACCAAAAAATCGCATTAGAAACCCCGATATTCGAAGACGAATTACATGCTGCGCTAAAGACAATGTCAAATAACAAGGCCCCCGGTCCAGATGGCTTCCCTGCTGAGTTCTATAAACATTTCTGGTCAACTTTAGCTCCACTTTTCTACCGGATGATCCATGAATCAAAACACAACTCCAGACTTCCGCCATCCTCTAATAGTGCTTCCATCTCACTTCTACTCAAACCCAAAAAGGACCCAACGTTACCATCAAGTTACAGGCCAATATCGCTAATCAATGTTGACACTAAAATTATCGCCAAAGCCCTTGCAATCAGATTAGAAAAAGTTATTCCCTCTATAATTCATCCAGATCAAACAGGATTCATGAAAGGCAGGCTATCTTCGAGTAATACACGCAGGTTATTTAACGTAATGCACCACTCAATAACTCAGGAAAACAATACAGTCATCATTACATTAGATGCAGAGAAAGCATTTGACAGAGTCAATTGGAAATTCCTGTTTTCCATATTAGAGCGGTTTGGCTTTGGGGACTCATTCATCAACTGGGTCAAACAATTCACCATTAGCCACCGTCACTACAAATGGGTTAGTTTCCCAAAACTTCACTTTGCACAGGGGGACTAGACAAGGATGCCCACTCTCCCCCTTATTATTCACTATTTTCATTGAACCTCTAGCTGCAGCCATACGCCAAAACACGCTAATCACAGGTATTCAGACTAAAAACATGCATCATAAAATAAGCCTCTACGCAGATGATATTCTACTTTTTCTTCAAAACCCAGTAAGTTCATTACAAGAAACAATAAAAACAATAAATTCATTTGTCAATATTTCAGAATACTCAATCAACTGGAATAAATCATCAGCTCTCCTTCTAAAACCACAAAGTGGGAATGCAGCAGCCAACACCCTTCCTATCTCACTATGCACTGATCACATCACCTATTTAGGAATAAGAGTTTCCCCCAGGCTGTCTGATCTATTCACGCTAAACTTTTCCCCCCTTTTAAAAACAATTCAGGATGATTTGCAACGCTGGACAAACCTTCCACTCTCCATCATGGGTCGTATATCTGCTATCAAAATGATAATTCTACCCAAAGTTAATTACCTCTTTTCAATGATCCCAATACAACCACCCATATCCTGGTTTAAATCTCTAGATTCAGCAATCACAAAATTCTATTGGAAAAACAAGAAACCCAGAATTAAACTAGCAACCCTTCAAAAACCCAAGTCCCTAGGAGGATTAGAAGCACCAAATTTCATTCTATATAGTTTGGCAAATCATCTCCAATATGTGCACAGATGGACCCATCATAACCAATCCGATACTATCTGGCTGGATTTAGAACAGACAATTTGCAATGACCTTCTGATTCCAGATCTGCCATTCCTTACTCCAACAATCAAAAAACACCCCTGTTTCAAAGCCCCTACCATCTGTTTGGGTCTGACAGCCTGGTGGAAATTCCACAACATCACTAACACAAAGCACTCACTCTCAAAGCTCACCCCGATTTGGAATAACCCAGATTTAATTTGCAACAAACGAACACTTAATTTCTGCACCTGGAAAGATAAAGGCATTACACACCTACAGCACTTGTTTACGAACAGCAAATTTTCCACATTTGTGGACTTGGTCCAGAAATTTGGCATCACCAACAAGCACTTTCTACAATACCTACAGATCAAATCAACAATCACATCCACAATGAATACCTCAACACCCAATTTAGAACTCACTACACCCATCTCAAATTTTATTAATATATTGTCTTCAAAAAAGCTATTATCCAAAATTTATAAGTTATTGATACAAACTGATACCAGTATGAGCTTACCATCTGCCAAATGGGATTTAGATCTCTCCATCTCTACTGATGCCAATTTCTGGACTCAAGTCTGCAAAAATACCTTTCTCATGACCAAAAATACCAACCTACAATTAATCCAATACAAGATTATCCACAGGACTCATCTCACGGGCCACAAATTGTTTTGCATGGGTTTTTCCACAGACATCTGCCCTCACTGTACTCAAAACTGCCCGGACACCTATATTCACGCACTCTGGCACTGTACCCCCATCAAACAATTTTGGGAGAAGGTAACAGATCTACTTTCCACTTTCTTTGGCTGCTGCATCCCAACCTCTCCATTGCTCTGTTTGCTTGGATATACCACTGTATCCACCTTGAATCACTTTAACAACATCATCCTATTGGTTGCGCTAGCTGTCGCCAAGAAAACCATCCTCATGAACTGGAAATCAAAGAACAAAATTCACATATCTGCCTGGAAAAACTTGTTACTGGACCACATATCATTAGAAACCTCTAATATTCCATCTAATAATAACCTAACCTGGTCATCACTTTCCAATTTCTTACAGTTATAACCGCTCTGCTGGCCCTCTCTGCCTGAGACAGGATGAGACCCCCCTCCCCCCAATCCCCCCTTTTCCACTGTTTATCTATCCCCCCCTCACGCCCCCCATCTAAAACACAACATAACATCAGTCTCTCCTCTGTACTGCTCTGGCTTCCAGGGGTCGGGGGCTGGCTGACTTGTGTGGGGGGTTCTGGCCGTGGTGGGGCCTCTCCTCCGCTGCCTCTGCTGTGGACCCCATCCTCCCCTGGAATGGACTGGGCTGCCTCCACTCTGCGTGTCTCACTTTTTAACGCTCCACATTAGCTGACTCGGAAGATACATTCCCACTCAATAATACAAACACCTCCAGTAAGTAAGGGCCGAGGTGGGGCGCTCTGTAGAGTGGCCTGTAAAAAGGCCCGAATCAGCTTGCGCCTCACTTCTTTTAATGCATCACATCTTAGAAAAATCACAATCTCAATTTATAGGAAAGGTGGGGTGGGTCGGGGGGGGGAGTCTTTAGTAAGGCTCTCTCTCTGCTATACCCCCCCCCCCCCTTTTTAATGCATTTAGACATTAGATAAAACACATCATAGGGCCAGTGAGGCGCGTGGATTGGGGGGGCCTTGGGCTCCTGTTCTGTTTGGGATGGTGGGGGCCGGGGGTGGGGGTGGTCTGGGGGGCTCTGTGGCGGCCCTTTCTTGTCCTCTCCTCCCGCTAGGGTTCGGCTTGTACCTCTGATGCACTGGGGCTTGGAGTGGTCAGAGGAAGTCATCTTACCACCACCCCCCTCCATTTTATTTTATGTATTTAATTTTTCTCTTGGGGGTGTGATTGTTCCTGGGGGGGTGCGTCAGTTTGCCCGAAGTCTGCTTCTCCCTCCCTTGTCTCTTCCTCCCTTCCTCCACTTCCTCCCAGTGGGACTCATCCTAATCCCCCATGCCCTGGACTTTTCTGCTTACATATCATTTACATAATTGATAAACTGATAATATACATATGTATTCATGTACACACACACACACACACACACACACACACACAAATACCCCCCTCACACCCACACTCAAACATCCCCCTCTAACACACTCACAGATACACACACACACACACACACACACACATACACATACATTCTAATACCCCCCCCAGTACCATATCCCTAGCCCTTATTGAATGTCCTATGTCCTGGTTCACTAATGTTGTATGTTTTTTGTTATATTGTTTGTTACACACATCTTGGTTTTGTAAAAAAAAAAAAAGAAAAAAATTCTCAGTCAAAATAAGTAAAATATAGGGAAAGTGTCATTGAATGAAATGTGTGGCAACCAGCTCTATGTTTGGCTCCCCAAGGTCAGTGCTTGTGCCTATTCCAGAACACTCTGCTGTTACTGTTGAGGTTCCTGACAAAGAGCTGCTTTCAATAATGATCAATTTTTAAACAACATGCCACAATTTTAAAATATAACATGTTCAAATATATCCCCCAACACCACCATCATGTATATTGGACAGTAGGCTAATGGGCCAAAAGAACCTGTTATTTCACAGTTTGTGACCCTGCCAACAATCAGCCAGATCAGAGGCAAGAGTATGGGCAAAAATGATGTTTTTTCTTTTTTCTTTTAAAATCTGGAAATATCGTAACCGACCAACCTCCCCTGTTTGAAAGACTACCAGCCGGCACTGACTTGTACAGGATGTACAAAGGTAAATAGTGCAATTTTCTTGCTTTCTTAATGCATTTGAGATCATCAAGCAGTAAATAGTAAATAATAAAAATACAATAAATAGCCCTATTCAAGGGCAGCATGGTGGTGTAGTGGTTAGTGCTGTCGCCTCACAGCAAGAAGGTCCGGGTTTGAGCCCCGTGGCCGACAAGGGCCTTTCTGTGCAGAGATTGCATGTTCTCCCCGTGTCCACATGGGTTTCCTCTGGGTGCTCCGGTTTCCCCCACAGTCCAAAGGTGACTCTAAATTGACTGTAGGTGTGAGTGTGAATGGTTGTCTGTGTCTATGTGTCAGCCCTATGATGACCTGGCGACTTGTCCAGGGTGTACCCCGCCTTTGGCCCGTAGTCAGCTGGGATAGGCTCCAGCTTGCCTGCGACCCTGTAGAGGGATGGAGCGGCTAGAGATAATGAGATGAGATGAGATGAGGCTCCAGCTTGCCTGCGACCCTGTAGAACAGGATAAAGCAGCTAGAGATAATGAGATGAGATGAGCCCTATTCAACAACTGGAGTAATCCATGAATAGGTACAGTGAAAAAGTAAAGAGAAACAACAGTCCACCATTACTTTAAGGCATGCAGTGTCTTTTAATTAATAAAAAATAAAGAAAAACATTGATTTAGAAGGTGTCTCTCAACTGTTGACTGGTAGTGTATAATGAGCAATTTTTTTTCAGCTGCATTAAATCAGCTGTTGCACTGCACCTATTCATGTATTTATGCAAGTCTACATTCGGCTGCTAGTCTGTATTATGTTATAGACATATTTATTTTGTCTTGGTTGATTTAATCACAGATCTATGGGACATTAAACTGTGTTTTGATGGTTATCAGGCTGTTGGGACTCATCCATCCCTCTACCCTTTTCATCTGTGGTTTTGATCAAAACCAAAGTAACAGATTCTTTAAGGTTTACAGGAGCATATAAATAACCTGCACACAAGTATGGATTACTGAACGGACTTACCAGGCACTGGCAGAGGGGTCAAGGGGGTCAGGAGTCAGTGCAAGTAGTCAGGGGTTAAATCCAGAGACTCTAAATCCAGAGTCTCTACATAAAACAACTCTTATTATCTACTTATTATCTTATCAGAGTCAAAGAGCCAAAAGTCTCACTGAATAAAATAAATAAAGAAATTGAACTAAAGAAATAGCCTACACAATAAATTTAAAGACATAGTGGTTAGCACTGTCACCTCACAACAAGAAGATTCTGGGTTGAAGCCCAGTGGCTGATGGGCCTTTCTGTGTGGAGTTTGCATGTTCTCCCCATGTCTGTGTGGGTTTCCTCCGGGTGCTCCAGTTTCCCTCACAGTCCAAAGACATGCGGTTAGGTTAACATAGGGTGACCTTGGGCTGACGTACCATTGAGCAAGGCACCTAACCCCCAACTGCTCTCCGGGCACTGAAGCATGGCTGCCCACTGCTCTGGGTATGTGTGTGTGCTCATTGCTCACTTGTGTATGTGCATGTGTGTGTTCCCTGCTTCAGATGGGTTAAATGCAGAGGACAAATTTCACTGTGCTTGAGTGTGCATGTGACAAATAAAGGCTTCTTCTTTTCATAAATATTATACAAAATTCCAACAGCCTTTAACTTCTGGTGTCTAGAAAAATTATTGATTAAGAAATCAGTGTACCCTCATACACACCACCAAGCCTTTCAGCTGAGAGATGTTTTCATTATTTACTTTAAGGTTATGTACTAAAACATTTTTATGATAGAAAAAAAATCTTGGTTGTATGTTTTTTGCAGAATTAGTGAGTCTAAATCTAAACTGGAATCAATGGTTTGTTACCTGATAAATTGCACCTTTGTGACAGTTTGACATATCTCTTCAATAGTTGAGCAGTAAGGCAGAAGAAAAAAAAACTGGCCAAAAAATTGACTTCTGAAGATTTCTTTGGAATTGCTTCTATTTATTTCCTCACATTTCTTCATGCTGACGAAAGTGCATATTTGACACCTATATTTTTGCCCCATTGTCAGCAAATTCACAGCTCTATATATTGTTCCATTATTAACAGCCTCAATCCAGTGTAATGTGTTAATTATTGTTTCTTTCACAGTCTTGTGTGGAGTTTTAATAACAGGCCTTAATTTGCCAACATTTTGATCTCTGTCTATTTCTAACTTGTCAGTTGTACACAGAGGCGTTTAAAGATTTAATGAGACACAGAGGTTTTACAAGATGTGTAGACAGTGATAGTGAGAGAGGTTAAGACAATGACTTCAGCAGACCAAAGATTGTTGACTGATGTCCAATAAACTCTGCCTTCTTTTGCATAGCTCCAGAACAATATGCAGTGCCCTCCAGAATTATTGGCACCCTTCTTGAAAATGACCAGAAAAGATCATCATCCTTGCAATTAATGTCTAAAATTCAGAGATGAGTTATGCACGGGCGGCATGGTGCTGTAGTGGTTAGCACTGTCGCCTCACAGCAAGAAGGTTCTGGGTTTGAGCCCAGTGGCCGACGGGGGCCTTTCTCTGTGGAGTTTGCATGTTCTCCCCATGTCTGCTTGGGTTTCCTCCAGGTGCTCTGGTTTCCCCCTTATACCCCTTTTCCACCAAATCAGTTCCAGGGCTGGTTCGGGGCCAGTGCTGGTGCTGGTTCACAACTCGTTCAACTTGCGAGCCAGCTGAGAACCGGTTTGCTTTTCCATCGCTCACGGTGCTAAGAGAAGACACATCATTACGTCGCTGTATACATCAGTTACGTCGTTGTATACGTCATTACGTCGCTGTATACGTCAATTACGTCGCTACTTTTGCATAAACCTTGGCGCGAATATCGAAGCAAAAACAACGCGGAAGAAGCAGCAGCAGCAACAACAACAACAATAATAATGGATGACTTCACGTTTGTACAGCTGCTGCTTCTCGTCGCTTAAAAATGGCGATCTTTCACGGTCTTGTTATTGTTGTTGGTCTTAACAACTCCGCCCCCCCACTGATGTAAGCAGTTCTTTCCTCTGGCCCAGCAGAGAGTTGGTGCTAGCCTGGAACCAGTTTTTCTGGCCCAGAGCCAGTTCTTTGTCAGTGGAAACAGAAAACCCGGTTCCAAACTAAGCACTGGCCCCGAACCAGCCCTGGAACTGCTTTGGTGGAAAAGGGGCAACAGTCCAAAGACATGCAGGTTAGGCCAATTGGTGGCCCTAAATTGACCGTACATGTGAGTGTGGATGGTTGTTTGTCTCTGTGTCAGCCCTGTGATGGTCTGGCAACTTGTCCAGGGTGTACCCTGCCTCTCACCCATAGTCAGCTGGGATAGGCTCCAGATTACCCATGACCCTGCACAGGATAAGTGGTTACGGATAATGGATGGATGGAATTATGCATGTGTAGTGAGGATTAAATACTGAAATTGTACAAATTGGTATTCAGACCTGAGACTTAATTATTATTCAGAAGTTGTACAAGTGTTAGACATGCAGGGTTGATTTTCATCTCATCTCATTATCTCTAGCCGCTTTATCCTGTTCTATAGGGTCACAGGCAAGTTGGAGCCTATCCCAGCTGACTACGGGCAAAAGGTGGGGTACACCCTGGACAAGTCGCCAGGTCATCACAGGGCTGACACATAGACACAGACAACCATTCACACTCACTTTAGAGTCACCAGTTAACCTAACCTGCATGTCTTGGGACTGTGGGAGAAACCAGAGCACCCGGAGGAAACCCACGCTGACACGGGGAGAGCATGCAAACTCTGCACAGAAAGGCCCTCGCTGGCCATGGGGCTCGAACTCGGACCTTCTTGCTGTGAGGCGACAGCACTAACCACTACACCACCATGCTGCCCACGGTTGAGTTTATGCAAAAAAAAAAAAAAAGATGCATGTCTGTGATGTGTGATTCTGACCTTAGACATTTTTCTTGCACTATATTGGTTTGAGTGTGAAACAGTATTAATTCCAATACCTCTGCCAGTTTGCTGATTTTTTTTTTGTTTTGAGCTATAAATACTGAAAAAAAAACATTGAATGCCATTCAAAGCCAATATTAAATACATAAATATGGCACAATTAAATAATTAATTGTATTGTCTCAGCATACAGATTAGCAGTTCATTTTGAATGGTTTTAGATATACCTTTGTGCAGCTATGTTCAATGTAATATCATTAACCAGGATTTACATGTTTCAGCAAAATTTCCAGCCCCAACTACATCTCCAAAACAACACAAAAGACCTTAAACTAGCTCAGCAAAACAAAACACCACCCCCCCAAAAAAAAAGAAAAAGAAAAACCCAACAGGTAGACATTTTTTTCCTCAGCCCTTGTGTGGCCAGACAAGTATTTTAAACATATTTCTGATGTATGGACATTATCAACTCCATACAGTGGTGCTTGAAAGTTTGTGAACCCTTTAGAATTTTCTATATTTCTGCATAAATATAATCTAAAACATCATCAGTTTTTCACACAAGTCCTAAAAGTAGATAAAGAGAACCCAGTTAAACAAATGAGACAAAAATATTATACTTGGTCATTTATTTAGTGAGGAAAATGATCCAATATTACATATCTGTGAGTGGCAAAAGTATGTGAACCTCTAGGATTAGCAGTTAATTTGAAGGTGAAATTAGAGTCAGGTGTTTTCAATCAATTGGATGACAATCAGGTGTGAGTGGGCACCCTGTTTTATTTAAAGAACAGGGATCTATCAAAGTCTGATCTTCACAACACATGTTTGTGGAAGTGTATCATGGCACAAACAAAGGAGATTTCTGAGGACCTCAGAAAAAGCGTTGTTGATGCTCATCAGGCTGGAAAAGGTTACAAAACCATCTCTAAAGAGTTTGGACTCCATCAATCCACAGTCAGACAGATTGGGGACAAATGGAGGACATTCAAGACCATTGTTACCCTCTCCAGGAATGGTCGACCAACAAAGATCACTCCAAGAGCGAGGCATGTAATAGTCGGTGAGGTCACAAAGGACCCTAGGGTAACTTCTAAGCAACTGAAGGCCTCTCTCACATTGGCTAATGTTAATGTTCATGAGGCCACCATCAGGAGAACACTGAACAACAATGGTGTGCATGGCAGGGTTGCAAGGAGAAAGCCACTGCTCTCCAAAAGAACATTGCTGCTCATCTGCAGTTTGCTAAAGATTACATGGACAAGCCAGAAGGCTATTGGAAAAATGTTTTGTGGATGGATGAGACCAAAATAGAACTTTTTGGTTTAAATGGAGAAGCGTTATGTTTGGAGAAAGGAAAACACTGCATTCCAGCATAAGAACCTTATCCCATCTGTGAAACATGGTGGTGGTAGTATCATGGTTTGGGCCTGTTTTGCTGCATCTGGGCCAGGACAGCTTGCCATCATTGATGGAATAATGAATTCTGAATTATACCAGCGAATTCTGAAGGAAAATGTCAGGACATCTGTCCATGAACTGAATCTCAAGAGAAGGTGGGCCATTCAGCAAGACAATGACTCTAAGCACACAAGACGTTCTACCAAAGAATGGTTAAAGAAGAATAATGTTTTAGAATGGCCAAGTTAAAGTCCTGACCTTAATCCAATCAAAATGTTGTGGAAGGACCTGGAGCGTAAGGAAACCCACCAAAATCCCAGAGTTGAAGCTGTTCTGTATGGAGGAATGGGCTAAAATTCCTCTGAGCCAGTGTGCAGGACTGATCAACAGTTACCAGAAATGTTTAGTTGCAGTTATTGCTGCACAAGGGGGTCACACCAGATACTGAAAGCAAAGGTTCACATACTTTTGCCACTCACAGATGTGTAATATTGGATCATTTTCCTCAATAAATAAATGACCAAATATAATAGTTTTTGTCTCATTTGTTTAACTGGGTTCTCTTTATCTACTTTTAGGACTTGTGTGAAAATCTGTTGATGTTTTAGGGCATATTTATTCAGAAATATAGAAAATTCTAAAGGGTTCACAAACTTTCAAGCACCACTGTATGTCCCCTTAGGCTCTCCAAACTTTGCAATATACAACCCCAGTTCCAAAAAAGTTGGGACACTGTGTAAAATGTAAAAAAAAAAAGAATGTGATGATTTGCAAATCATGGAAACCCTATATTTAATTGAAAATAGTACAAAGACAACATATCAAATGTTCTCGTCTCGTTTTCTTCCGCTTTATCTGGGACCGGGTCGCGGAGGCAGCAGTCTAAGCATGGAAGCCCAAACTTCCCTTTCCCCAGACACCTCAGCCAGCTCCTCGGGAAGAACACCGAGGTGTTCCCAGGCCAGCCGAGAGACATAGTCCCTCCAGCGTGTCCTGGGTCTTCCCCGGGGCCTCCTCCCTGGGGGACATGCCTGGAACACCTCCCCAGGGAGGTGTCCAGGAGGCATCCGAAAAAGATGCCAGAGCCACCTCAGCTGATTCCTCTCGATGTGGAGGAGCAGCGGCTCTACGCCCAGCTCCTCCCGAGTGACTGTGCTTCTCACCCTAAGGGAGCGCCCAGCCACCCTGCGAAGGAAACTCATTTTGGCCGCTTGTATCTGCGATCTTGTTCTTTCGGTCATTACCCAAAGCTCATGACCATAGGTAAGAGTTGGAACATAGATCGACCGGTAAATTGAGACCTTCGCCTTTTGGCTCAGCTCCTTCTTCACCATGACGGACCGGTAAAGCGACCGCATCACTGCGGAGGCTGCACCGATCCGCCTGTCGATCTCATGCTCCATCCTTTCCTCACTCGTGAACAAGATCCCGAGATACTTAAACTCCTCCACTTGAGGCAGGACTTCTCCACCAACCTGGAGAGGGCAAGCCACCCTTTTCCAGTCGAGAACCATGGCCTCGGACTTGGAGGTGCTGATTCTCATCCCAGCCACTATCGCACTCGACTGCAAACTGCCCCAGTGCATGCTGAAGGTCCTGGTTTGAAAAAGCCAACAGGACAACATCATCCGCAAAAAGCAGAGATGAGATCCTGTGGTTCCCAAACAGGATTCCTTCCGGCCCCTTGCTGCGCCTAGAAATTCTGTCCATAAAAATTATGAACAGAACCAGTGACAAAGGGCAGCCCTGCCAGAGTCCAATATGCACTGGGAACAGGTCTGAGTTACTGCCGGCAATGCAAACCAGACTCCTGCTCCGTTTGTACAGGGACCGGACAGCCCTTAGCAAAGAGCCCCGAACCCCATACTCCCGAAGCACCCCCCACAGAATACCATGGGGGACATGGTCGAATGCCTTCTCCAGATCCACAAAGCACATGTGGACTGGTTGGGCAAACTCCCATGAACCCTCCAGCACCCTATGAAGGGTATAGAGCTGGTCCAGTGTTCCACGACCAGGACGAAAACCGCATTGTTCCTCCTGGATCCGAGGTTCGACTATTGGTCAAATTCTCCTCTCCAGTACCCTGGAGTAAACCTTCCCCAGGAGGCTGAGAAGTGTGATTCCCCTATAATTGGAGCACACTCTCTGGTCCCCTTTCTTAAAAAGAGGGACCACCACCCCAGTCTGCCACTCCAGAGGCACTGTCCCTGACTGCCACACGATGTTGCAGAGGCATGTCAACCAAGACAACCCCACAACATCCAGAGACTTGAGATACTCAGGGCGGATCTCATCCACCCCCGGTGCCTTGCCACCGAGGAGCTTGCAAACCACCTCAGTGACTTCAGCTTGGGTAATGGACGAGTCCACCTCTGAGTCATCAGCCTCAGTCTCCTCAATAGAAGACATGATGGTGGGATTGAGGAGATCCTCAAAGTATTCCTTCCACCGCCCGACAATGTCCCCAGTCGAGGTCAACAGCTCCCCACCCGCACTGTAAATAGTGTTGGCAGAGTACTGCTTCCCCCTTCTGAGGTGCCGGACAGTTTGCCAGAATTTCTTCGAGGCTGACCGATAGTCCTTCTCCATGGCCTCCCCGAACTCCTCCCAGTTCCAAGTTTTTGCCTCCACAACTGCCCGAGCTGCAGCATGCCTGGCCTGCCGATACCCGTCAGCTGCCTCAGGAGTCCCGGAGGTCAACATGGCCTGATAGGACTCCTTCTTCAGCTTGACGGCATCCCTTACTTCTGGTGTCCACCACCGGGTTCAGGGATTGCCGCCACGACAGGCACCGGAGACCTTGCGGCCACAGCTCCAAACAGCTGCGTCCACAATGGAGGTAGAGAACATGGTCCACTCAGACTCAATGTCCCCCGCCTCCCTCGGAAGCTGGGAGAAGCTCTCCCGGAGGTGGGAGTTAAAGACCTCCCCGGCAGAGTGCTCGGCCAGACATTCCCAGCAGACCCTCACCATAGGTTTGGGCCTGCCAGGTCTGTGCAGCTTCCTCCTCTGCCAGCGGATCCAACTCACCACCAGGTGGTGATCAGTTGACAGCTCAGCCCCTCTCTTCACCCGAGTGTCCAAGACATAGGGCCGGAGATCAAATGAAATGACAACAAAGTCTATCATCGACCTCCGACCTAAGGTGTCCTGGTGCCACGTGCACTTAGGAACACCCCTATGCTTGAACATGATGTTCGTTATGGACAAACCGTGACTAGCACAGAAGTCCAATAACAAAACACAACTCGGATTCAGATCGGGGAGGCCGTTCCTCCCAACCACGCCCCTCCAGGTGTCACTGTCATCGCCTACGTGAGCACTGAAGTCCCCCAGTAGCACAATGGAGTCCCCAGTCTGAGCACCCCTCAGTACCTCTCCCAGGGACTCCAAGAAGGTCGGATACTCTATACTGCTATTCGGCCCGTAGGCACAAACTAGAGGTCTGCGCGGGTCGGATTTTTCAGTCCCGCTCCCGCCCATGCCCGCATTGTGTAGTCCCACTCGCGCCCGCAAAGAATTATGATTTTCAGTCCCGCTCCCACCCGCGCCCACAAAAAAATTATGATTTTCAGTCCCACTCCCGCCAGCCATATTTTGTCCCGCTCCCGCCCGCAAATCCCGCATATCCCGCATAATGCAGATGTTCGCATTATTTTTCAAGAAAGTTCTTGTCTTGACACAGCGTGAAGGTGCCTCGCCCCCTACTTTGAGTGGATTTCAGCATAAATATCTACAGCTCACATTGTTATTATTTACCTTGTTTTGGAATTCAGCATGTACTCTCTCTAATAACAATAATAAATGCTGTCACACAATTAAAATATTTAATCACAAATCACACACTTTTATCATATGAGAAATCATTACAATTCTCTGATCAGCATAAAAAAGTGAATGAGCTTGCTTTGTAGCAATGGTGGTGGGTTTTTTTTTTTTTTTTTTTTTATTTATTGCAAAGCAGAGCTAGTAAGCAAAGTGAATTGATTTACTGCTTGAGTTAGTCTACAACTTTAGTCAGAGAGACATGTTACACAGTGACGGTAGGCTTGACTCAATGCTATCCCAGAAATCCTTCCTGTAATATGCAAATTTGGCTGCCTCTGATTGGACAGCCAAATTTGCATATTACAGGAAGGATTTCTGGGATAGCATTGAGTCAAGCCTCCCGTCACTGTGTAACATGTCTCTCTGACTAAAGTTATAGACTAACGCAAGCTATAAATTACTTCACTCATGGTTTTCTTGCTAGCTGGGTGTGAACTGCAAGTCATTAGAGTGATCAATGGCAAATTTAAGATGCTATTCCACTGGCAATCTGACTCTCTCTGCAAATTTAGGCATCTTAAAATGTTTTTATTAATGTCAAATAAAATATCCAGCACAAATTATATATAATAGACATAAATTAATAATTTATACATTTTATTTCAAAAACATTTTTAGTTAGTGGGACTGCAGCTTATCACCGCTCCTGCCCGTGCCACATATGTGCACTCCTGCCCACGCGCGCCATATATGTGCACTCCTGCCCACGCGTGCATATGTGCATTTCCGGTCCCGCCCGCGCCACATATGTGCACTCCTGCCCACGCGCGCATATGTGCATTTCCGGTCCCACCCATGCCACATATGTGCACTCCTGCCCACGCGCGCATATGTGCATTTCTGGTCCCGCCCGCGCCACATATGTGCACTCCTGCCCACGCACGCATATGTGCACTTCCGGTCCCGCCCGTGCCACATATGTGCACTCCTGCCCACGCGCGCCATATATGTGCACTCCTGCCCACGCGTGCATATGTGCATTTCCGGTCCCGCCCGCGCCACATATGTGCACTCCTGCCCACGCGCGCATATGTGCATTTCCGGTCCCACCCATGCCACATATGTGCACTCCTGCCCACGCGCGCATATGTGCATTTCTGGTCCCACCCGCGCCACATATGTGCACTCCTGCCCACGCGCGCATATGTGCACTTCCAGTCCCGCCCGCGCCACATATGTGCACTCCCACTCCCGCCCGCGCACGCATATGTGCACTTCCGGTCCCACCCGCGCCTGCAATGAGCTTTCAAAATTTGTCCCACGCCGCACTGCTTTGCGGCGAGTCCCGCGAGTCCCGCGGGACTCCCGTGGGAGTGCAGGGCTCTAGCACAAACAACAAGAGCCCTCTCCCCAATCCGAAGGCACAGAGAGGCGACCCTCTCGTTCACTGGGGTAAACTCCAACACATGGCGGCTGAGCTGGGGAGCTATAAGCAAGCCCACACCAGCCCGCCGCCGCTCACCATGGGTGACTCCAGAGAAGTGGAGAGTCCAGCCCCTCTCGAGGAGCTGGGTTCCAGAACCCAAGCTGTGCATGGAGGTGAGCCCTACTATCTCTAGCCGGTACCTCTCAACCTTCCGCACAAACTCAGGCTCTTTCCCCCCCAGCGAAGTGACATTCCATGTCCCAAAAGCTAGCCGCTGTGTCCGGGGATTAGGTCGTCAAGGCCCCTGCCTTCGACTGCCACCCAATCCACACTGCACCAGTCCCCTACTGCTACCTCTGTGGGTGGTGAACCCACAGGAGGTCGGGCCCACGTCACCTCTTCGGGCTAAGCCTGGCCGGGCCCCATGGGCAAAGGCCCGGCCACCAAGCGCTCGCATACAAGCCCCAACCCCAGGCCTGTCTCCAGGGTGGGGCCCCGGCTGCGCCATACCGGGCAACGTCATGGTCCTCGATGGTTTCTCCATAAGGGTTTTGGTGAACTGCTCTAGATCTGGCCTGTCACCTAGGACCTGTCTGCCTTGGGAAACCCTGACAGGGGCATAATGCCCCCGATAACATAGCTCCTAGGATCATTCAAGCACACAAACCCCTCCACCACAATAAGGTGGCAGTTCTAGGAGGGGACATATCAAATGGTGAAACTGAGAATTTTTTTAATATGTTCATTTTGAATTTAGTGCCAGCAAGTGTTTCAAAGTTGAGACAGAGGCATTGTTATGACCCTGGATCATCTCATCTCATCATCTCTAGCCTCTTTATCCTGTTCTACAGGGTCACAGGCAAGCTGGAGCCTATCCCAGCTGACTATGGGTGAAAGGCGGGGTACACCCTGGACAAGTCGCCAGGTCATCACAGGGCCGACACATAGACACAGAGAACCATTCACACCTATGGTCAATTTAGAGTCACCAGTTAATAATAATTATCATAATAATAATAATAAGTTAAATTTATATAGCGCCTTTCAAGAAACCCAAGGACGCTTTACAATTATAGACAAAGAAAATAAATAAATAATAATAATAATAATAATCTCATCTCATCTCATTATCTCTAGCCGCTTCATCCTTCTACAGGGTCACAGGCAAGCTGGAGCCTATCCCAGCTGACTATGGGTGAAAGGCGGGGTACACCCTGGACAAGTCGCCAGGTCATCACAGGGCCGACACATAGACACAGAGAACCATTCACACCTATGGTCAATTTAGAGTCACCAGTTAATAATAATTATCATAATAATAATAATAATAAGTTAAATTTATATAGCGCCTTTCAAGAAACCCAAGGACGCTTTACAATTATAGACAAAGAAAATAAATAAATAATAATAATAATAATAATAATAATAATAATAATAAATCAATAAATAAAAAATTTAAAAATAAAAAGTAAAATGTCCACCAAGTAGGGGTCAGGATGTAATTCCAGTGGTGTAGCAGCCACAATCCCACCAAAAGGCGCACGAAAATGAGTCCCACATCTCCAGCACCGCCACCGTGATGCCATCAGCAACATTGCTCGAACACCACGTCATGGATCCACAAAGCGAGCAGAGAAGCTCCGCCATGCAGAGCGCTGGTATGTCCAAACCGCCTGCACAGCCGCCACGACACCACCGAGCAACATCGCTCAGAACATCACGCCAAGTGTTAAAGCACAGAGCGCTGGACAACCACGATGTAAAATGAGCAACAGGCTCACTGCAGTCCATAGCTGGGAGCACAGGCATCACCCACAGTGAACCAAGGCCTGGAGGGAACCGACACCCAAAACTAGGTCCGGAGCTACACCACAACCGGCAGACAAAACACTCAAACAAACATCAAACTACACAAACACACAGAAAAAATAAATAAATAAAATGAAAATAGAAAAAGAAAGAAAATAAAAATAAAATTTAAAAAAAGCTCTGGTGAGAAGCGGCAGCCAGAACGCGCACGACATACTCTCAACTGGAAACGGAAACAGTTAACCTAACCTGCATGTCTTTGGACTGTGGGGGAAACCGGAGCACCCGGAGGAAACCCACGTGGACATGGGGAGAACATGCAAACTCTACACAAAAAGGCCCTCGCCAGCCACGGGGCTCGAACCTGGACCTTCTTGCTGTGAGGTAACAGCACTAACCACTACACCACTGTGCCACCCAACCTGGATCATAATATGTACTATTATTGATTTCTTTTTGTTGTTGCTGTTCTCCTTCCCTGCCTGAGGGGGGTGCCTTTCATATGTTCCTGTGTTTTTCTTTAAGGATCTTTCAGTTGTAGGTGGCGGCAGCTGATTGGACCATGGTTGATTGCACCTGTTTAAAATGCTCTCTGGAGAAGACGGATGTGCTTCACTTTCTCCTGGTTCCCAATAGGATTGTGCCTTGAGTTTTAAACATGGTCCTTAAAGCAGTTCAGGTAATTGTAGGGGGTGAGAAGCCCTTGTTATCCTCTGTTTTATGTTAGGGAGTTAGGTAAGATCACTGACTTTTTTTGTTTTCTTTTATTGTCCAGGTAAGTTAGTGGACACTTAAAATAGATTGCTTTGTTTATTTTTGGGCAATGCTCAACCTGCCACCAATTTTACCTGTACTGAAATAAACCAGTTGTGTTTTGGACTGCAATTGGCTGTGGCTGTCCTTGGGAAAGGGGGATATATAATATAATATAATATCTCATCTTCTTCTGCTTATCCGGAGCCGGGTCGCGGAGGCAGCAGTCTGAGCATGGAAGCCCAAACTTCCCTTTCCCCACACACCTCGGCCAGCTCCTCGGGAAGAACACCGAGGCGTTCCCAGGCCAGCCAAGAGACATGGTGCCTCCAGCGTGTCCTGGGTCTTCCCCGGGGCCTCCTCCCGGGGGGACATGCCTGGAACACCTCCCCAGAAAGGCGTACAGGAGGCATCCGAAAGAGATGCCAGAGCCACCTCAGCTGATTCCTCTCGATGTGGAGGAGCAGCGGCTCTACTCCAAGCTCCTCCCGAGTGACTGTGCTTCTCACCCTATCTCTAAGGGAGCGCCCAGCCACCCTGCGAAGGAAACTCATTTCGGCTTCTTGCATCCGCGATCTTGTTCTTTCGGTCATTACCCAAAGCTCATGACCATAGGTGAGAATCGGAACGTACAACCCCGATTCCAAAAAAGTTGGGACAAAGTACAAATTGTAAATAAAAACGGAATGCAATGATGTGGAAGTTTCAAAATTCCATATTTTATTCAGAATAGAACATAAATGACATCAAATTTTTAAACTGAGAAAATGTGTCATTTAAAGAGAAAAATTAGGTGATTTTAAATTTCATGACAACAACACATCTCAAAAAAGTTGGGACAAGGCCATGTTTACCACTGTGAGACATCCCCTTTTCTCTTTACAACAGTTTGTAAACGTCTGGGGACTGAGGAGACAAGTTGCTCAAGTTTAGGGATAGGAATGTTAACCCATTCTTGTCTAATGTAGGATTCTCGTTGCTCAACTGTCTTACTGTAGGTCTTTTTTGTCATATCTTCCGTTTTATGATGTGCCAAATGTTTTCTATGGGTGAAAGATCTGGACTGCAGGCTGGCCAGTTCAGTACCCAGACCCTTCTTCTACGCAGCCATGATGCTGTAATTGATGCAGTATGTGGTTTGGCATTGTCATGTTGGAAAATGCAAGGTCTTCCCTGAAAGAGACGTCGTCTGGATGGGAGCATATGTTGCTCTAGAACCTGGATATACCTTTCAGCATTGATGGTGTCTTTCCAGATGTGTAAGCTGCCCATGCCACACGCACTAATGCAACCCCATACCATCAGAGATGCAGGCTTCTGAACTGAGCGCTGATAACAACTTGGGTCGTCCTTCTCCTCTTTAGTCCGAATGACACGGCGTCCCTGATTTCCATAAAGAACTTCAACTTTTGATTCGTCTGACCACAGAACAGTTTTCCACTTTGCCACAGTCCATTTTAAATGAACCTTGGCCCAGACAAGACGTCTGCGCTTCTGGATCATGTTTAGATATGGCTTCTTCTTTGAACTATAGAGTTTTAGCTGGTAACGGCGGATGGCACGGTGAATTGTGTTCACAGATAATGTTCTCTGGAAATATTCCTGAGCCCATTTTGTGATTTCCAATACAGAAGCATGCCTGTATGTGATGCAGTGCTGTCTAAGGGCCCGAAGATCACGGGCACCCAGTATGGCTTTCCGGCCTTGACCCTTACGCACAGAGATTCTTCCAGATTCTCTGAATCTTTTGATGATATTATGCACTGTAGATGATGTGTTCAAACTCTTTGCAATTTTACACTGTCTAACTCCTTTCTGATATTGCTCCACTATTTGTCGGCGCAGAATTAGGGGGATTGGTGATCCTCTTCCCTTCTTTACTTCTGAGAGCCGCTGCCACTCCAAGATGCTCTTTTTATACCCAGTCATGTTAATGACCTATTGCCAATTGACCTAATGAGTTGCAATTTGGTCCTCCAGCTGTTCCTTTTTTGTACCTTTAACTTTTCCAGCCTCTTATTGCCCCTGTCCCAACTTTTTTGAGATGTGTTGCTGTCATGAAATTTCAAATGAGCCAATATTTGGCATGAAATTTAAAAATGTCTCACTTTCGACATTTGATATGTTGTCTATGTTCTATTGTGAATACAATATCAGTTTTTGAGATTTGTAAATTATTGCATTCCGTTTTTTTATTTACAATTTGTACTTTGTCCCAACTTTTTTGGAATCGGGGTTGTAGATCGACCAGTAAATCGAGACCTTCGCCTTTTGGCTCAGCTCCTTCTTCACCACGATGGACCGGTAAAGCGACCGCATCACTGTGGAGGCTCACCGATCCGCCTGTCGATCTCACACTCTATCTTTCCCTCACTTGTGAACAAGATCCCGAGATACTTAAACTCCTCCACTTGAGGCAGGACCTCTCCACCAAACTGGAGAGGGCAAGCCACCCTTTTCCGGTCGAGAACCATGGCCTCGGACTTGGAGGTGCTGATTCTCATCCCAGCCGCTTCACACTTGACTGCAAACCGCCCCAGTGCATGCTGAAGGTCCTGGTTTGAAGAAGCCAACAGGACAACATCATCTGCAAAAAGCAGAGATGAGATCCTGTGGTTCCTAAACAGGATTCCTTCTGGGCCCTGGCTGTGCCTAGAAATTCTGTCCATAAAGATTATGAACAGAACCAGTGACAAAGGGCAGCCCTGCCAGAGTCTAACATGCACTGGGAACAGGTCTGACTTACTGCCGGCAATGCAAACCAGACTCCTGCTCTGTTTGTACAGGGACCGGACAGCCCTAAGCAAAGAACCCCGAACCCCATACTCCCGAAGCACCCCCCACAGAATACCATGAGGGACACGGTCGAATGCCTTCTCCAGATCCACAAAGCACATGTGGACTGGTTGGGCAAACTCCCATGAGCCCTCAAGCACCCTATGAAGGGTATAGAGCTGGTCCAGTGTTCCGCGACCAGGACGAAAACCGCATTGTTCCTCCTGGATCCGAGGTTCGACTATTGGTCGAATTCTCCTCTCCAGTACCCTGGAGTAAACCTTCCCTGGGAGGCTGAGAAGTGTGATTCCCCTATAATTGGAGCACACTCTCCGGTCCCCTTTCTTAAAAAGAGGGACCACCACCCCAGTCTGCCACTCCAGAGGCACTGTCCCTGACCGCCACGCGATGTTGCAGAGGCATGTCAACCAAGACAGCCCCACAACATCCAGAGACTTGAGATACTCAAGGCAGATCTCATCCACCTCCGGTGCCTTGTCACCAAGGAGCTTGCTAACCACCTCAGTGACTTCAGCTTGGGTAATGGATGAGTCCACCTCTGAGTCATCAGCTTCTGCTTCCTCAATGGAAGACATGATGGTGGGATTGAGGAGATCCTCGAAGTATTCCTTCCACCGCCTGACAATGTCCCCAGTCAAGGTCAACAGCTCCCCACCCACACTGTAAACAGTGTTGGCAGAGTACTGCTTCCCCCTTCTGAGGCGCCGGACAGTTTGCCAGAATTTCTTCGAGGCCGACCGATAGTCCTCCTCCATGGCCTCACCAAACTCCTCCCAGTTCCGAGTTTTTGCCTCCGCAACTGCCCGAGCTGCAGCACGCCTGGCCTGCCGATACCCGTCAGCTGCCTCAGGAGTCCCGGAGGCCAACATGGCCCAATAGGATTCCTTCTTCAGCTTGACAGCATCCCTTACTTCCAGTGTCCACCACTGGGTTTGGGGATTGCCGCCACAACAGGCACCGGAGACCTTGTTGCCACAGCTCCGAACAGCTGCATCGACAATGGAGGCAGAGAGCATGGTCCACTCAGACTCAATGTCCCCCACCTCTCTCGGAAGCTGGGAGAAGCTCTCCTGGAGGTGGGAGTTAAAGACCTCCCCGACAGAGTGCTCGGCCAGACGTTCCCAGCAGATCCTCACCATACATATGGGCCTGCCAGGTCTGTCCAGCTTCCTCCTCCGCCAGTGGATCCAACTCGCCACCAGATGGTGATCAGTTGACAGCTCAGCCCCTCTCTTCACCCGAGTGTCCAAGACATAGGGCCAGAGATCCGATGAAATGACAACAAAGTCTATCATCTACCTCCGACCTAAGGTGTCCTGGTGCCACGTGCACTTATGAAGACCCCTATGCTCGAACATGGTGTTCGTTATGGACAAACCATGACTAGCACAGAAGTCCAATAACAAAACACCACTCGGGTTCAGATCGGGGAGGCCATTCCTCCCAATCACGCCCCTCCAGGTATCACTGTCGTCGCCCACATGAGCATTGAAGTCCCCCAGTAGAACAATGGAGTCCCCAGTCTGAGCACCTCTCAGTACCCCTCCCAGGGACTCCAAGAAGGCTGGATACTCTATACTGCTATTCAGCCCATAGGCACAAACAACAGCAAGAGCCCTCTCCCCAATCCGAACGTGCAGAGAGGCGACCCTCTCGTTCACTGGGGTAAACGCCAAAACATAGCGGCTGAGCTGGGGAGCTATAAGCAAGCCCATACCAGCCCGCCGCTGTTCACCATGGGCGACTCCAGAGAAGTGGAGAGTCCAGCCCCTCTCGAGGAGCTGGGTTCTGGAGCCCAAGCTGTGCGTGGAGGTGAGCCCGACTATCTCTAGCCGGTACCTCTCAACCTCCCGCACAAGCTCAGGCTCTTTCCCCCCCAGTGAAGTGACATTCCATGTCCCAACAGCTAGCCGCTGTGTTCGGGGATCAGGTCATCGAGGCCCCTGCCTTTGACTGCTGCCCAATCCACACTGCACTAATCTCATATAGCTACCTCTGTGGGTGGTGAACCCACAGGAGGTCGGGCCCACATCACCGCTTCGGGCTGAGCCCGGCCGAGCCCTGTGGGCAAAGGCCCGGCCACCAAGCGCTCGCATATGAGCCCCAACCCCGGGCCTGGCTCCAGGGTGGGACCCCGGCTGTACCATACCGGGCGACGTCATGTTCCTTGATCGATTGTTATACATAAGGGGCTTTGGTGAACTGCTCTTAGTCTGGCCTGTCACCTAGGACCTGTCTGCCTTTGAAGACCCTAACAGGGGCGTAATGCCCCCGACAACATACCGTAGCTCCTAGGATCATTCAAGCACACAAACCCCTCCACCACAATAAGGTGGCAGTTCTAGGAGGGGTATATTATATTATATGATATTATATTATATATCTGGTTTTCCCACTGGATTACTGCACCTAAGCTGGGGCATAACAAAGTTGGGGGCTTGTGTGTGTCTTTCACCCCCCATCTTTCCTTGAATGAGTGTGGTAGGTATCTATCTAATCTTTATTTATTTAAAACATCTGGTTGGCAGTTTTTCTGGAGTAGCACTATGGATTTTGATTTGGGTAGGGTTGTGGGGTTTTTTTTTAACAAGAAATTCCTTTTTTTAAGTTTTAACTAAATAAATACATTGTATTTGATGCTCATTGTTAACTGATGTGAGTCCCATTAAATACAAGGAAAGCAGAGCTGATGCACCTCCTGGTTGGGAAGCTGGGGAAGAGGGGTCTGTTTGTGGGCCAAGCTATGTCAGAAGGCATGGGGAAAGTTGATCTGGAGCTCTGTGATCCTGTGCCATCTGTTGTAGCTGTTCTTGCAGATAATCTTATTAAGCCGGGGATGTTGGCTGAGGAGCTTCTGCTGACACTCTGCATTGAGGAAATAGAGGTGAGGAATTGGAGGCTATGCACCTTGGGGTGAGAGCTTTAGAGCTGAAATGGCAGTCTAGTGTCGCAGAGGGGCACTGTCAGCGCCTTCTAGGCCTTCAGAGAAGGCCCAAACATATCAGCATTTCAAATGTTATTTAATTTCTTTCATTCTTTAACTTCATTCATAATTTCATTCCTAAAAGGTATCGCCCTCAGCCTTCTCAAAGGCCAATGTGAGCTTAACTTCAAGTTGGTGCAGTGAAGTAACCTTCCAGCTGGTGTAGTGTTCATGAATGCTTATAAAGCAGTCAAGCCAGTGCAGCACAGGCTAACACCCAAGAAACTAAGACTTGTCTCCAGACTCCTCTTCCATGCATATGTAGCAATGTCATAATTTCTTATAAATAGAGTTTTTTTTGTGAACTTCCCCAAATTCTTCTATTGTAAAATGTTAATTTGTTGGGTTCCGTTAATGGTTCCACTATTGTTTCTGATGGGGTGTTAGTGTAACACACCTGTGATCATTATCATCCTTGGGATGCCTGGAAAGGGGTAAGCTGGCTTTGTGAATCCTGCATGGACAATATTCATTAATAGTTTTTTTTTTAATGTAAGAATATTTTGACACATCCACTGTTTGTATCGGACCAAATATGTAAATTGGCATCATAAAACTTGGTGTGAGAAGTTGTGTTTATCTGAATAGCCATTTGGCTGGGTGCTAACTGGTGTATTATGTTGCAAGGATGCCAGAATTCTTTCCCCTGTCTGTGTGTTGATAGCCCTGTCATTCATTATTTTTTTTCTGCGTAGGTTTGCCTGTCTATTAAGAGAACTCTTAAGGTCTGTCAAATATCTTCATTACTCTATGGTTTCTTATTGTACATTGTAAACTACACTTTATGATCAATATTACGTGCATGACTATTAGTCTGTTTTCTTGGTGTAATGTAGCCAGCCTATTCAACAGTATGTAGCCTGGTGTGTGTGTGTGTCATGGGCAATTGCTCTAAGACAACGAGGGAGGCTCAGCCTCCTCTAAAAATGACAAACATCGTGTAGGATGAATTGCGCTAGGCTTATGTTATAGCCGACCTTATAACATTGCTATTTCAGATCCAGAATCATAGAAATATATGTGCTCAACCCAACTACAGTGCGAAATCATTCCGTTATAACTTTCCCCAGTTCGCCTAATGTGTGCATGAGTTTTTCCCCCTCGTGACAACACGATGCAGCCCAGCCTCAGTGGACTTCAATGGCATTTGGGAGCTATGCGCTTTTCAATATCAAAATGCAAGACGATTATTGGACAAATACTGTGAAAACGCCCGCTCACGGACTCCCACGGACTCCCAGCCTCAGTGGACTTCAATGGCATTTGGGAGCGATGCACTTTTCAATATCAAAATGCAAGATGGTTATTGGACAAATACTGCGAAAACACCCGCCCACGGACTCCCAGCCTCACAGTGGGAGGGACATGGCAAAGCTTTCCGCGAGGAGACTGGTGATTGGTGAAAGCGGACAGATATTTTCTTTGATTGACAGCTTGTTTCAACTATAGACAGGCAGCAGTGAATTTCAGTTCAGTCCCATGCGGATTCGCAAGTGGTGTGGCGTATTGTAAGAGATCAGCTTACATTTCGATTTCATTCATTACATACGGTTTCTACCAGCTTTTTTAGTTTGTATATATTTTCATTGTAAATAAAGTGTAAATATAGTGTTGTCAAGTTTGCTATCTTAGTTTCAGAAATTTCGTTTATTTGAGTGACTGAACTTGAACTTGAGGGGGCTAGTCAGCTAGCAAGAAAGCTGCGCACGGATGCCGAGCATTGCTGATTTAATTTTGGCGAAGCCATTTGCCAGTCTTCCTTTCGAGGAAAAAATTAAAATTAAAGAGCAGGGTAGACCAACGCCTCAAATTGACTTGGTGAAAAAGGTAGGGAATAATACGTGACCCACATCAACAACAGTAAATAGGCTACTTATGTCATGGATGGACCAAAAATATAGAATCTATTTAAAATGTTTATGCTGAGTATATTATATTGGAATATATATTTTTCTGGATATGAATTAAACACAGCTACAATTTGGAAAACATTTTTAAACAAAAACACAGCCGAGAACATTTCACACTACAGACCTGGATTAAAAGTGAAGGGTTATCAAAATTGTCAAACATTTCTCAGTCAAAATAAGTAAAATATAGGGAAAGTGTCATTGAATGAAATGTGTGGCACCTAGCTCTGTGTTTGGCTCCCCAAGGTCAGTGCTTGTGCCTATTCCAGAACACTCTGCTGTTACTGCTGAGCAGTGTTGGGTAAGTTACTTTAAAAATGTAATTCGTTACAGTTACAAGTTACCTTGTTTAAAATGTAATTGTAGTGTAACTTTTTCAATTACTTTTAAAAAGTAATGTAACTAGTTACTTTTGGATTACTTTTTAATTACTTTAAGGTTTTAATGAATATTGACCCATGTTCACCATTTAATTTTTGAAAACCGACAGTGTGAACCTTAAAGCAGTACTAAGCTGAGAGGGAATTGCTGACAAGCAATCACAGGAGGTCCATAAGAGATGCTTGCACCGTGCATGTGATTCTCAGACTCCTGTCATAGGGGCCATACTCTTCTGTTCCTCCCCTAGGCTCTACTGTTTTCACAGTTTGCAGACTACACAAGCAGGTTCAGAAACCACTTTCCCACAGCGGTCACCTTATTGAACTCTTCCCAAAGACCAGTCTTTCGTTCCCCTCTATCCACACCTTACCATCCATATAGTGTTCCTCTTCAGTTCACATCTGTATAGCCCTATCTACAGTGGTATAGGATTACCTGTATAATGATTCCATCTGTATTCATCACATTTATTTATACCATGCTATTTTTCATTGCCCTGTGCATTGTACTGCCATAACTACATTGTACATACTCTGCGCATACATGCTCTGCACATATAACCATCTTTACTTACACTAGCTGTAAATAACGGCATTTTGTCTCTAAATACTGCATTATGTGCAGTCTGCACGTGTTGCACTTGATTAGATGCCAAACTGCATTTCATTACTTCATACATGTGCAATGACAATGAAGTGTTCTACTTTAATCTAGTAATAAGTCACCATATTAGGACATTTTTTTTGGCAAATAAGATGTATCGCAATGTTTGACCTCGGTATTTGAAAAATCCTGGTTACGGCCCTGGCAAACCAAAGTGAGACTTTTACATCACATTTTATTTTTCTTGTTTTTCTCTTTGCTTGTAAAATGAAACATGGCACAATACAGCCCATCAAGAATTAAGACTGACGATGGGTAGTCAGTCATTGAACATTTAAGAGTCAATGGAATGTTGATTACAAAAAAATACAATAAACACATTCAAGTGAATGGTAGTAGCCTAGCACGTAGCTAACTAGGGAAACGACATGTGTGCTTAACCGTTGTTGTGATATATGACAGTGAATCAATCGTACATCATTATATTATGTTGCCCACTGGGATTAATAACAACGATGGTATGTAGGTGGGTGTCAGTTGTTCTAGAGCTGGTAGTTCAACATATTTCGTCAGCATAGCCTACCTTGCTGTTAATGTGCTTACAACCTCAAAATGAATGCCTTCTGATCGGAAATAAACCAGTGAGTTGCACTTACCTCTAAATGTTTCCTTAGGTTTGACATAGACTGCTTCGACGTGGACAACTTCTTGATGGCCGGCAAACACTGCTTGCATTGGACAGTTAAATTTGAGCCATTTTCAGTGATGTAGATGAAATGCTTCTTAAATTTCCAATGCTTGAAGGCGTCTGACATGACTGCTGCCAGGGCCGTAACCAGGATTTTTCAAATACCGAGGTCAAACATTGCGATACATCTTATTTGCCAAAAAAAATGTCCTAATATGGTGACTTTTCATACATTTTGGAAACGAGTCAAAATCACAAGCCCAACAAGATGAACATGTACATAGGTGAACATGTTTATTTTAACAATTTCAAAACTGCACGATCACAAAAGTATTTTGTGTGTATGTGTGTGCGTGCGTGAGTGAGTGTGAGTGAGTGAGTGAGTGAGTGTGTGTGAGTGAGTGAGAGTTTGAGTGAGTGATGGAGTGTGAGTGTGTGAGAGTGAGTGAGTGAGAGTTTGAGTGAGTGATGGAGTGTGAGTGTGTGAGAGTGAGTGAGTGAGAGTTTGAGTGAGTGATGGAGTGTGAGTGTGTGAGAGTGAGTGAGTGAGAGTTTGAGTGAGTGATGGAGTGTGAGTGTGTGAGAGTGAGTGAGTGAGAGTTTGAGTGAGTGATGGAGTGTGAGTGAGAGTTTGAGTGAGTGATGGAGTGTGAGTGTGAGTGAGTGAGAGTGACAGCGCAATCTAGCCGAGCCTGAATGGACTTCAATTGCTTTTTAAAAAATATATGCCCTTTTCAATAGCAAAATACTAGACGGTTATTGGACAAAACCGACTAAAACGCTCCATTCGGAGACTGAGCCTCACTGGAGATGGGAGTCAATAAGAGGGGCGGGACAAGACTTCCCGAGAGGAGGCTCATCTCCAGCTGCTGATTGGAGGAGGAGCTGTGAACGCGGCTGGGCTCTTCATGATTGACAGAAAGCAGTCAGAGGTGGTACATCATGTTGTAAATAAAATGTGAACATAATAAGTTTGCTACCCGTTTTCATTTCCGTTCGAAAATACAACCAATGATCAAAACAATAGTGTCTTGTGTTCACGTTAGCCTATAGTCTGGTAAGTTAGCAAAATAGCTCAAGTCTCGTCAGCACCCAATAACTTCATAAACAACAGGTCACGACTGTCCAGCCTTTTCTGATCTGAAACGCACCAAATCAAATCGAGAGAGAGAATAAAAGAGTTTGTGCCGCCTGGAAAACGAAAATCCTATCTAGCTAAGTGGCTTCGACTGTTGTTGCTTGAAATGCTAATTAAAATTGCACTGTTAATGATCATAAGCATTCCGGACTGGCAAAATTAACTCACCTTCTTCCCTCTTTCTTTTTCTCTCACTTGTTGACTTTCCAGAGCTGAGTTTGGTTTGTTTTAGTGTAGTAGACTTCTTCATCTTATGTCAATTTTCAGATTCCACGACTAATTGACAAACTGGCTGGCTGCGGAGTCGGACCTTGATGAGAACACTTCTCAGCTCTTGCATATCCCGTGGTGCTTAGCTGACTATCGCGAGGCTGCCGAATATGAAATGTTTCCAATGTCGGATATTTCAGCTTCGTTTAAAAATGATTATGTGGACTTTATTTTTAGACAAACAAATGAGAACAGGGGGATGCAAGCTGAATTTAGAATTTTCCACCGATCAAAGTCAGAACGATTTTCATCATATATTAATTTCACATTTCTGAGTGGAAAAAAACAAAAAACCGTGGGAAAAAAATGCCGAGGACATGAGCTCGGTGTCCTCAATGGTAGTTACGGCCCTGCCTGCTGCTTGAGCTGAACTGAACCGCGCGCTTCTTGCTGCTCTAGTGCTCAAGCACAGAAACAGAGTGGCGCTGCTGCTGGCAAACATGATAGGAAAACCCAGGACAGACAAGGAGCCGTGGCGGGAAACGGCAAAATTATGCGCAAAGCAATAAAAATATCCTTGCTCATGTCGCAAAGGTTTTTGTTTTTCAAATGTAACTAAAATTGTAATTCTCAATATTTCCATAAGTAACTGTAACTGAATTACATATTTTCCTGTTGTAACTGTAACGAATTACAGTTACACTTTTTTTGTAATTAAATTACGTAACGTCGTTACATGTAATTCGTTACTCCCCAACACTGCTGCTGAGGTTCCTGACAAAGAGCTGCTTTCAATCATGATCAATTTTTAAACAACATGCCACATGCCACAATTTTAAAATATAAAATGTTCAAATATACCCCCCTCCCCCCAACACCACCATCATGTATATTGAACAGTAGGCTAATGGGCCAAAAGAACCTGTTATTTCACAGTTTGTGACCCTGCCAACAATCAGCCAGATCAGAGGCAAGAGTATGGGCAAAATTGATGTGTTTTTTCTTTTTTCTTTTAAAATCTGGAAATATCGTAACCGACCAGCCTCCCCTGTTTGAAAGACTACCAGCTGCTGTGTGTGTGTGTGTGTGTGTGGGGGGGGGGGGGGGGTTAAATTGGGGATGTTTGGAAAGGGGGATGCCAGAAATCTTTCCTTTGTCTCCATGTGTTGTTAGCCCTGTTATTCATTGTTTTCCAGAATAAATGTTGACAGATCGACTTTTTGCTTCCTCTGCATCATCTATTAGCCACATACTTGGTTATTAGATTAGAGTAACTGACCAGTTATAATCAGTTACACACACTCACCCCAGTATTTTTCACTCAGACTGAAGTATTCATTTCCCTATCTAACTTTATTGTTAAAATCAACTTTTGCGTTAGCCACTTTCTCCTGCCACTTGATCTGGAAGATATGTCTGAGACAGCAGAGATGGAAGCTGTTGAGTGACTTCTTGCTTGGTGTACATTGTCCAAGTCTTGCTGCAGTATAGAAGTGTGCTGAGTACACAAGCTTAGTAGACGTGTAGCTTGGTTTTCTCAGTCAGACAGCTATTGTAACAAACTCACTTGTTCAGCCTGGCCATGACAGCTGTAGCTTTGGCAATTCTGAAGCTCACTTTGGCATCAAAGGAAAGGAAGCTTGAGATGGTAGACCTAAGGTAGGTGAATGAATCCACTACTTAGAGATGGATATTGTCAATGGTAATCTCTGGTGCAGTGACAGTATCCTGGGCTAAAATGTTTGTCTTTTTCAGGCTGATGGTCAGTCCAAACTCTTTACAGGTGTGAGACAAAGGGTCCACTAACAGCTGCAATCCAGCTTCACCGTGTGACACCAGTGCTGCATCATATGCAAATAGCAACATGCATATGAGGACTTCCATGACCTTTGTTTTGAAGCAGAATCAGGCAATATTGTAGAGTTTCCCCATCTCTCATGTGAAGGAAAATTCAATAATTGCAGTCTGTGAAGGCATACTGGAGGAGCATGGAGAAGAAAATTCAGAATAGGGTTGGTGCCAAGACACAACCTTGCGTCACACCACTGTTCACCGGAAAGGCATCTGAGGTTGCACATTTGCAGCAAACTGTGCCATGCATGTCCTTGTGGAATGAAATAATCATACTGAGGAACTTTGAAGGACAATTGATCTTGCACAAGAGACTAAAAAGCCTACTTCTGCTTTGACTAGGTCAAAGGCCTTTGTCAGGTCAATGAATGCAATGTACTATGGGTTCTGCTGCTCTTGACACTTCTCTTGGAGCTAGCATAATGAGAAGTATATCCACTGTAGATCTGCCAGCTCTGAAACCACACTGTGACCCTGGGTAGACTCTTGAGGTGAGGCTCTGCAGCTGCACTAAGAGGACATGGGTGAAAACTTTGCCAATGATACTCAGCAGGGAAATGCCATGATAATTGTTGCAGTTACTTCGATCACCTTTGGTTTTGCATAGGGTGACAATATTGGCATCACAAGTCTTGTGGAACATAGCCTTCCTCCCAACAGAGAGACACAAGTTCGTGTAGGTGCTTTAGAAGTGCTGGCTTCCCACACTTCAGGATTTCCAGTGGGATGCCATCTTTTCCAGGGGCTTTCCCACAAGCTAGGCAGTCTATAACTTTGTTGACTTCCTCTAAAGTGGACTGGTTATCTAGTTCTATGACTGAGAGACTGGACAGGGTGTTCAAAGCTGCACTGGTTATGACTGTCTGGGTTGCATATAGTTCCAGGTAGTGTTTCACCCAGTGTTCAAGCTGTTTGCTTGGGTCTGTGATGACCTCCCCAAGCTTGGTCTTAAGCGGTGCAGTCTTGGTGGCAGTGGCTGTTTTGATGCTATCATGCATTGCCCTAGCATTCCCAGTGTTGGCAGCTGATTGGATCCTACTACACAGGCTCAAGCAGTACTCCTTTGTACATCTACGGTACAAACAGTCTGATGGGCTTTATTGCATGCGACTCAGAGGGCATCTTGTGTGGTGGGGGAGGGATTTTCTTTGTAAACTAGTAATGCTTTCCTCTTGGCTTCTGTAACTGGTTGCATCTCCTCCCAGTGAGCTTCAAACCAGTCTGCATTTTTACATTCTATTCTACCAAATGCTGAAATGGCTGAGGAGTAAATGGGATCGCAAAGTTTGGTGTCAACATTGCCTCCTATTAGAGTGGAAGTCTCGATTTTCTTTTGGAGGGAGTCTTTAAACATTTGAGACCTCTGAGGTTTGGTGGCACAGCAGGTGTTAATAGAATGTTTAGTAGGATAATGATGAGATGAGAGATAAGTCAAGCAGGGACATAAGCAGGGCAGGCAGGCAAGTGGGTGAGGGAGCAACAGGGTAATGAAAGGATACAAATGCCAGTGGACTCCAATAATCCAAACAAATGGTTAGTGGAGGGTATTGTGAAAGGTTGTTAAAAAGGTACAAACTTAAGATGAAAAGTGTCCAAAAAAGAGTTCAAAAACAGACTAAATAACCTAAATAGCCATAAAAAAAACTATATGCCTTTGTCTTCCAAATTTCCTTTTATCTCTGCTCTAGGTCAAAGGTGAACCTCCATGATGGTTAATGAAGTGCTTGTATATTTGTGCCATGTGCTCTAGGTACTGGTGGACACACCTGTTCACTGCATTTAAAGCAGTTGTCAACTTGCAGGTATGTATGTGGGTGAGTCATCCCATGGGAAGAGGGGAGGTTGATAGCCAAGTACATATTGGAAGGCCATAAGTTGGCTGGCAGACTGTCTCAGTGAGTTCTGTTAGTATTCAGCCCATGGCAGGAACTGAGCCCAGTCCTTCTGGCTTTCAGAGCAGAACACCCTGAGGAAGCACCCAATCTCCGAGTTGGCTCTCTCCAACTGGCCATTTGACTGAGGGTGGCTCACTAACCACCCACAATTTAATTTAAGCTCACTAACCACCCCCAATTTCTCTGTAAATTTGGCCCAGATTCATGATGTAAACTGGGGATCCCAATCATTGTCTTTGGGGATGCTAAAATAACAAAATATATGTAAGAAGATGGGCAGCATGGTGGTGTAGTGGTTAGCGCTGTCGCCTCACAGCAAGAAGGTCCGGGTTCGAGCCCCATGGCCGATGAGGGCCTTTCTGTGCGGAGTTTGCATGTTCTCCCCGTGTCCACCTGGGTTTCCGCTGGCTGCTCCGGTTTCCCCCACAGTCCAAAGACATGCAGGTTAGGTTAACTGGTGACTCTAAATTGACCATAGGTGTGAATGTGAGTGTGAATGGTTCTCTGTGTCTATGTGTCAGCCCTGTGATGACCTGGTGACTTGTCCAGGGTGTACCCCGCCTTTCGCCCGTAGTCAGCTGGGATAGGCTCCAGGTTGCCTGCGATCCTGTAGAGCAGGATAAAGCGGCTAGAGATAATGAGATGAGATTTTTCTGAATTGACTGTTTCCAGTGTGTGCATTTCAAATCTAATTTTGCCCTTTAAATTTTGCCCTTTGCATATTTGACAAGGGTGACATGGTGGTGTAGTGGTTAGTGCTGTCACCTCACAGCAAGAAGGTCCGGGTTCGAGCCCCGTGGCTGGTGCGGGCCTTTCTGTGTGGAGTTTGCATGTTCTCCCCGTGTCCACGTGGGTTTCCGCTGGCTGCTCCGGTTTCCCCCACAGTCCAAAGACATGCAGGTTAGGTTAACTGGTGACTCTAAATTGACCATAGGTGTGAATGTGAGTGTGAATGGTTGTCTGTGTCTATGTGTCAGCCCTGTGATGACCTGGTGACTTGTCCAGGGTGTACCCTGCCTTTCGCCTGTAGTCAGCTGGGATAGGCTCCAGCTTGCCTGCGACCCTGTAGAACAGGATAAAGTGGCTAGAGATAATGAGATGAGAAAAACAGCAAATTTAATAATGTTGAGTTGTTCCTAAATCAGCCCTAGAAGCCATGAGAATGCACCATTTCGTCTCTAATTTCAAAATTTTCCAGTGGAGCATGCCCCCAGACCCCCCTAGCAGCCACCCCTGGGGCCCGTAGGGCCAGGCCAGCTCTGCATCAGTAGCACCACTCTGATATTTAATTTTTCTGGGGAAAGCCCTGAGATGTAAAGTATAGTATAGAGCTTTCTAATCATATTCAGTCAAATGCTGCAAAGTTTCACAGTACAGATAACTAATGACCCAAAACATACCACAAAAACAAACCAAGAGCTTCTTAAAGTAAAGAAAAGGAATGTTCTAAAATGGTTGAGTCAGTCACCTGACCTCAACCCAAGTGAACATGCTTTTCACTTCCTGTAAACAAAACTGAAGGCAGAAAGACCCACAAACATGCAACTGAAGGTGGCTACAGTAAAAGCCTGAGAAAGCATCTCAAGGGAGGAAACAAAGTATTTGGTGATGCACATGGGTTCCAGACTTCAGATAGTCAGTGATTGCAAAGGATTTGCATTCAAGTTTTCAAAATAATCCTTATATTTATAAATGCGAGTTTGTCCATTACTTTTGAACTGGTAAAAAATGGAGGGACTATGTAAAACTGCCTGTGGTTCCTAAATGCAATATCTTTTTTAAACTCCTTGAATTAAAACTGAATGTCTACACTTCAGTAACATATTAAGTACTTTATTTCAAATCCATTGTGGTGGTGTACAGAGGCAAAATTACAAAAATTTAATAACTGCCCAAATACTTATGCATATAGTGTACAATCATTGGCTGGATGAGAGAAGAAAATATCTTTGGGATTTGTAATTCTTTGAAGCTCTGGATAAAAATGTAAGGAGTAAAAAACATATTGGAAAAGTAATAACGGTAAGAGTACAAGATGTCAATTTTATAACACTCAAATAAAGTTGAAAATATTTGGAAATAATACTAAAGAAGGGGCGGCATGGTGGTGTAGTGGTTAGCGCTGTTGCCTCACAGCAAGAAGCTCCGGGTTCGAGCCCTGTGGCCGGTGACAGCCTTTCTGTGAATGGTTGTCTGTGTCTATGTGTCAGCCCTGTGATGACCTGGCGACTCATCCAGGGTGTACCCTGCCTTGCACCCGTAGTCAGCTGGGATAGGCTCCAGCTTGCCTGCGACCCTGTAGAACAGGATAAAGTGGCTAGAGATAATGAGATGAATACTTAAGTTAAGAAATACAGTAGAAAGTATTTTCTACTCCTGTCAATCTGGGATGTAAGTCTCCAGTTTTCGGTCAGGACGATCTCAAGCTTGCACAACACCGTCAGTCCTGCACGCTTTGGCACGTGCACCTGAAGGCGCGCCTTAGGCTGCATGTGCGTTGCGCGGTCTCCAGCACGCATTCTGTTAATGAAGAGCACTTGAACTCTATTAAGGCACTTAAGGACTGTGCCGATGCACATTCAGTGTGAAGCGTTACGATATGCCAGTACACATTACCGAGCCTTTCTACCCATGTTCTTGATTTCCTGGTTTCATGTCCTGGTTTCATTTCCTGTGCACTTGTCCAGGGTGCACCTGTCTCTTGCCCCTAGTCAGCTGAGATAGGATCCAGCTTGCCTGCGACCCTGTAGAACAGGATAAGCGGCTACAGATAATGGATGAATGATTCCTGTGCCTGTTTCTCGTTCTCGATTTGCCTCTTATCTCCTGTTTGTGCCTTGCCTGATCCTTTTGCCTGTTTCATGTCTTTGAGCTAGCCTGCCGTTTTGGATTGTCTGCCTTTGTGTGTTTTGTGTACTTTATATATACTGCACTTTGTTATTAAACTGATTATTTCTGCACATACGGTAGTGTAAGTGGTTATCATGGTCACTTCACAGCAAGAAAGTTCTGGGTTCAAACCCAGCAGCTGGTGGGGGCCTTTCTGTGTGGAGTTTGCATGTTCTCCCTGTGTCTGTGTGGGTTCCCTCTGGGTGCTCCGGTTTCCCCCACAGTTTAAAGACATGCGGTTAGGTTAATATGGGACGGCCTTGGGCTGAGGTGCCCTTGAGCGAGGCACCTAACTCCCAGTTGCTCCATGGGCCCTGTTAGCATAGCTGCCCACTGCTCTAGGTATGTGTGTGTATTCATTGCTCATGTGTGTGTGCATGTATGCGTTCACTGCTTCAGATGGCTTAAATGCAGAGAGGAATTTCACAAGCATGTGATGAATAAAGTTGTTCTTCTTCTATCCGCCTCCCTCGCGTACCTGACAAACACATTCTTCCAAATGTACACACACACTCATCCTGCACAGTGTTGGGAGATTAAATTCTCCTCCATGCCTAGTGAGTTTAATAAGTTTGGTGGTACAGTAGTATAGCATTGACTGCAACCTGGAAAATTGACTTGTTAGTAGGAACGAGGAGCACAGTAGAAAATAATTCAATCTCACTGAGTTTAAAGAGAGCCTTATCATATTAGTCATAGCTTCTAGCGCTGGGTTAACATGTCCTCTGATGCTTGCTACCATTTGAAAAAATGTTGGAAAGTTTAAACACAGGTCTCTGAAAACAGTTTATATGCTTCAAATTAGACACCTGCTGGTACAGTGGTTCTTATGTCCACTTATTCTGGTTAAACTGATGATGAGTTGTGTAGTTGTAGTACAAGCTAAAGAAACAAAACAGACATGACAAAGTACTGCACAGTTTTATCAATAAACTCCTAGAGTTATCAACTTTGACTGGACCACCATCAGACACCACAGAACTTGATCAGGCAACTGAAGGCTTAGCGTCAACGTTCTGCTATACTTTTGATAATGTCACTCCACTTAAAAGAAAATCAGAGAGAGAAAAACTAGCACCCTGGTATAACAATTACATGTGCACCTTAAAACAGACCAGTCAACAATTAGAATGTAAATGCCATGAAACAAAATTGGTGGTGTTCCAATTTGCATGGAAGGAGAGCTTCTTGAAGTATAGAAAAGTTCTTACAGTTGTGGTCAGAAGTTTACATACAGTGACATGAATGTCATCTTGGATATGAATGTCATGGCAATATTTGGGCTTTCAGTAATCTCTTTGAACTGTTCTTTTTCTGTGGCAGAATGTACAGCATAAATCTTTCATAAAAAAACACTAGAATTTGATGTACAAGTTTTAATTTTCTTTGGGTTTTCTGAAATCAACACAGGGTCAAAATTATACACACAGGGTCAACAATATACATACAGCACACCTAATATTTGGGTAAAATGTCTCTTCGCAAGATTCACCTTGACCAAGCATTTTTGTTTACCATGAACAAGCTTCTGGCAGAATTCTGGTTGGATATTTCATGACTCTTAATGATAGAATTGGTAGAGTTCAATTAATTTTTTTTCTTGGTATGGACTCAACTTATGAGCGCGGTCAATATATTTTCAATAGGGTTGAAGTCAGGACTTGTTTTAAGCTTAATGTTAGCCTGCTTTATCCTCCACAACCAGCTCTGATGCATGTTTCAGTTCATTGTCCTGTTGTAACTCCCAAGTTCCAAGTCATGCTCAAGTTTCTGATGGTTTATGCTGAAGAATTTTGAGGTAGTCCTCCTTCATTATTCCATCCACTTTGTGCAATGAACCAGTTCCACTGGCAGCAAAACAGCCCCAGAGCATGATGATACTACCACCACCACCAGTTGGTATAGTGTCCCCTCTGTACATGGTGGTCATTGTGACCAAACAACTCAATCTTTGTCTCATTTGACCATACAGATATCCTCCAGAAGGCTTTTTCATTGTGTGGTCAGCTTCAAACTTTAGTTAAGCTTGAAGGTGTCCATTTTGGAGCAGGGGGTTATTTATTGGATAGCAGCCTCTTAGTCCATGGTAATCTGAACTGTAGACAGTGATCCACCAGCTTCCAGTTCATGACAGTTCATGGCCATGGTGGTTCCCAGGTTGTTCTTGACCATTCAAACCAATTTCCTTTCAGCTGAGGGTGACAGTTTGGGTTTTCTTGAAGCAAAGTGGCTTGGCGAAGTGACTACACCTCACAATAACTTGGATACAATTGTTTGAACTGATCTTGGAATTTGCAGTTGTTTAGAAATGGCTCCAAGTTACATTCCAGAGTTGTGTATATCTGCGATCCTCTTTCTCAGATCTGCACTGAGCTCCTTGGACTTTCCCATTTTACTGTGTGTTGGCTAATCCAATGAGTGTTGTAAACAAACCCTTTTTATGAAGGCATAGAGAAGCTACCAGCTGTAGTCAATCATGATCACGAACAGGAAGTTAAGAGACATTGGCAAGATAAGAGACATTATGGAAGTTTCAGCACCTCTGAATTAATAATCTAAGTGAATGTATGTAAATTTTTGACCGTGTTGATTTCAGAAAACCCAAAGAAAATTTAAACTTGTGCACCAAATTCTGGTGGGTTTTTTTTTAAAATTAAACATGTATTCTGTACAATCATCCTGCCACAGAAAAAGAACAGTTCAAAGAAATTACTGAAAACCCAAATAGTGTCATGACATTTCATATCCAAGATAACATTTGTCACTGTATGTAAACTTTTGACCACAAATGTAGATCAATGTTGCTAAATCAATGTATCTCTCCACCTGAATAGAAGATAATAAAATAATCCTAGATTCTTATTTAATACTGTAGTAAAAATTAACTAAGAATAAGACCACCATAGAATCATGCACACCTGCAATATATAGTAGAAACCACTTCTTGACTTTTTTCAGTGACAAAATTTAAATTATCAGACAAAAAATTCAACCTATTAATTTAAGGGCAGACATTTTAAGTAACCCTTTAGATAACAATATAATGGTATCAGATCAGCAATTAGAATGCTTAGAGAAATTGAAGTAACTTCAGTAATTTCCACTTGTGGAAATTAGTGAAAAATCTTCAACTTGCATACTTGATCCCTTACCTTTATGACTCTTCATGTAGGTAAGAATAAGTGTGTATTTTGTGTAGGTAAAAGAAAACACCTGAAGCAATCAAACCTCTTCTAAAAATAACAAATTATTCCATTAACACAGGCTATGTACCCAAATCCTTTAAACTAGTAGTTATCAAACCCTTGATTAAAAAACCTGACGTCAACCCCTGTCAGCCATCCAACTATTTTGTGGCAGTTTATTCGATTTTGAAGCTCAATGGAAAGGGCACAACTTCCTGCCTGTGCTACGTGTTTTTGAAGTGGGAATCAGCACATGCAAGCCAATCACACTCTTTAGATCCAGGGGCCTGTCCACAGTGGCTCACTGAGCTGAGATGACTGAGGTGACCACCTAGACTGTACCATTCATGCAAACATTCACCCCTATGGACAATTTAGAGTAGCCAGTTAACCTAACCAGTGTTGTAGTTGAGTCACTAAATCTTGAGTCCGAGTCCAATCTCGAGTCCCCAGTGTTCAAGTCGGAGTCAAGTCCAAGTCATTAAAGAAAATTTCGAGTCGAGTCTGTAATGGAAATTTCTAATAAACACTTCAGAATGCTTAGCAGTTGTCTTTTCAGTTATGTATTATAGTAGATCATATAACAGATATATAAAATAGGAAAGAGAAGAATAGAAGAAGACACCACTTCTGATGATGCCGAGAGTACGCGCACTCTGAGTTGTGTTTTAGGGATGTTATCTATTATACTCTGAAGGCATTCGCTCACTGCTTGTGTCTTCACGTGATTGGCTCAAGATTTTCTATGAAGCTTTGCTAATGAGTGCACCTGGCATGCTTTGGTACGTGCAGGCAGATGCAAGTTAGGGAGAGCTCAAGCTCCCTGCTTATCACCACCGAGGTCAGGAAAGATGGTTACATCATGAGAAGATGTGTAGTTAGGACGAACTCAAGCACTCTGCTCATTACCACCAAGGCCACAGAAAAGTGATTACAACATTGGAAAAAAAAACATCTTTCTCAGTATATTAGGCCACTTGAGCTCAACACAGAAACACAGAGAATAGGAATGTTCATCCACTAAATTTCCCTCACATTCTCCCCCCTTTTTATCCCACAGGATAATAATTGCTAAAGAAAGAAAAGAACTGTACACAGTTTCAGTGATAAGAGTTCTCAGAGAGATTCGACTTAACACGTCATTGAGTGTACAGGGATAATGCTAGGGCTGTTTTTTATAAGACATAGACATCTTAAGTTAACGCTAGCAAGCTACATACATAGATCAGGAAACAACAGAACAGGAAACAACCACAAATGAAAATGTTTTAAGTTCAGGCTAATTTCATGTCAACTGTGCTGATGTCATTGAATGGTGGGTTGTGGTCTTCGTGTGGGTTTTGGAGGCCAGTCAGGTAAGTCGTCTGAGTCTATTTTCCCATCTGGTAACCAATATTTGTCAGCTGCCTCTGAAACACAGACATACAACATTGACAGAAAACAGGGAGCAAACATAGCATCACAATCACTAAGCCCAGGACCGGTATGGTGGATAGAATTAGAGTCTTCCATCCACTAAACCAACGCCATCAGCTGTCTTCGACTCCTCCACGTTCATCTGCTCATAATTGTTCAGCAACCTTGCACATCTTGTTCAGTGCCTCAATGATGTTACCGAGTTAACCCTTGCCCTTCTTGATGTGTATTGGTGCTCAGAGGGCGGGCACGCCCTATCAGCCCTCGTCCCACCTCACCGGGACTTGGAGGAAACTCGAAACCCTAAGACTTGTCTATTGGCTAGACACTGAAATACTCTTTCCTATTGAGGGTGCATATGTGATTGATGTGATACTTACACTGTTCCATGCAGTGATGCCTTTCTTCCTCACAAGCTTTAGTCAGCGTCTGGTCACTTACGCCTTTCTCTTCCTCCTGCTCAGCCGGTTCAGGAACCCTCCTGCAGTGGCTAGCGTGGATCCACATCACTCTGCCTGTGACCTTCACTGCCGTTGGGGTCGTGAGCAGGACCTGGAATGGGCCATTCCACCGTGGCTTGTTCCACTTGGTTCGTTGGAAGTCCTTCACCACGATCCAATCCCCTGGTTGTAGATCATGCAGAGGTCCCTTAGCGGGTTTGGGAAGTGCTTCTTTTACCTGTTTCTGGATAGATTTCAAAGCAAAGGGCAACGTTGCACAGTGTGGTGTCCAGCAGTGTTCCTTGAACTGGCCCTATCCCTGTGTTGGGTACTCATCCAAACAGAATTTCAAAATGGGCTTAACCCATGTTTAGGTCTAGTTTGCATCCTCATTTGTGTGAGTACTACAGGGAGGACCTTTTGTCCATCCTAGCCCTGTTTCTGCACAAGCTTTGCTTAGTTTATTTTTAAGGGACCCATTTTCCCCCTCTACTGCTCCCACACTGGCAGGATGATAGGCACAATGTTGTTTCAGGTCTATCCCTAGGAATGCTCCTATTTTCTTTAGGGCTGCATTAACAAAGGGTGTTCTATTGTCACTTGAGATTTTGCTAGGTATACCCCACCTAGGAATTACATCTCTCAGGAGTGCTTTGACTACCGCCTCTGAGTCTTGTTTAGTTGTGGGGAATACTTCAACCCATTTTGAAAACATGTCAACTATTACCAGGCAATACCTTTTCCCTTCACTAGGTATCAGTTCAATAAAGTCCATTTGGAGGTGATCAAATGGTTTGTCTGGTATTGGGTGTGCTGCTTGAGTTAGTCTGATACCTTGACCTGCATTATGTTGTGCACATATCAAGCATTGCTTGCAAAATTTCGCAGCATAATTTGAAAACCCCTTTGTGAACCATCTCTTTGTTACTTCTGCTACCATCCCCCTTTTGACACATGGGTGAGCCCATGTGCCAATTTTGCATAGAAAGGGAACATGTATTTTGGTAGACAGGGACGGCCCGAAGGACAAACCCAGACCAAGTTTGCAAGGATACAGCCTGCCTGTTTCCAGACTCGTCTCTCGTCCTGAGTGGCAGTGCTCTGAAGGTCCACTAGCTGTAAACAGGGGGTAGAAACCTGAGGAAAAGCAAGGTTAGAGGGTGAACTGGAAGTTAAGGCTGCACACTTTGCTGCCACGTCCGCCCTGGCATTCCCTTGAGACACAAGATCAGTATTGTTAGTATGGGCAGCACACTTACACACAGCAATGGCTCTAGGGTGTAGAATAGCATCCAACAACTCAGAGACCAGTTTATGATGTGCAATGGGAGATCCTGTGCTAGTGAGAAAATTTCTGTGTTTCCAAATGGTGTCAAAATCGTGCACAACGCCAAATGCATACCTACTGTCTGTAAAAATATTGACAGATTTGTCCTGCCGCCAATTTGCATGCCTCAATGAGGGCACAGAGCTCTGTGGACTGCGCTGACAGGTTCGAAGGCAGACACGGCGCCTTGAGGACCTTGTGGTCTGAGACTACAGCAAAACCTACTTTGTTCTTTCCCATTTCTGGGTCTCTGGAGGCTGAACCATCCACATAGAGGATCATGTCTGGATTTTCCAAAGGGTTGCTCTTTAAGTCTGCCCTGGGGGAACAAAAATCGTTAGTGAGAGCAACACAGTCATGTGGCTCTCCATCGTCCTCTGTAGGGAGAAGAGAGGCAGGATTCAGAACAGTACAACGTTTCACAGTGATGTTAGGCATATCAAGTATGACAGTGTTATACTTCAACCATCTCTGTGCTGACAAATGTGATGTCTTTTTCTCCAACAGAAGCAGGGAGACAGCATGTGGGACCAAAAGGGGTGAGGTTAGAGTACCCCACAATATTTCTGGAAGCAGTTACCACCTTTTCAGCTGCAGCAACTGCATGCAGGCAAACAGGAAGTCCAGCCGCCACTGGATCCAGCCTGCTGGAGAAGTAGGCTACAGGTCTCAATCTATCCCTGTGTTTCTGCAAAAGAACAGAGGTCATAAAAACCCTTCTTTTCATCTACACTTTGAACAAAATGGTTTATTGGGGTCAGGCAGTCCCAGAGTGGGCGTGGTCTGCAGAGCGCTCTTTAGGGACATCAGGTGCGCGCGGGACAGCCGCAGCGTTGACTGCTTGCAGATCTTGGACAAACCTACGCTCATCGGGCTGGGACGGTTTTCTTGCCTTCTTAACTGGAAAAAATAGGAGTGCGCACTGGAGAGTCCTGGCAAGGGACAATTACATCTGCCTTCAGCAACGAATCAAAGACCGGTCTTATACCTGCGATTGCTTCTGGTTTGAGTGGGTACTGGGTCTGTCTAGGCCTGAAATCTGATTTTGGGGTGATCACCACTGGTTCAGCATTCTTTATTAGGCCCACATCATGTTTACCCTTCGCCCAAACGGAATTTGGAACTTCCGCCAATTTGGGGTGCACTTCTGCTGGAGTTATGCCTGTGGAAACAGAGACAAACAGGCCACTATGGCCGGGGTCCCCAGGACCCCTGGTCATCAGTGGCTAATATTACGCTGCGCTTAACATGCACACACATAGCCTGACTTTGCTTGTAGACCCCAAGCCTTTGACAAAACAACACACTAGGGTCCTCTGTTTGGGGCCATTCATTGTCATTGGCTGCACACTTCCTGACCCACTTCCCCACGTCTTTCCAATGGGCGGCTCACGGTTTTGCTAATGAGACATGGGGTATAGAATTAACGATGTCAAAGAAATCATGTTGGCAGCAGTCGACCTCAGAGTCCTCTGACACGAGGCCACGTATAACATGTTTGAGAACACTGCGATGAACATTGATGCAGCTGTTTGGACAACGAGTAAAATGGATCTGCACAGCGCAATAATGTTTAGACCGATATGTAGTTTTGAGGGTCAATCTTTCACGTACATGGGGGTCTGCAAACCAAGTATTTTCAAACTCTACATCTTGCCCTTGGTGAACATGTGCTGTGCAATGCAAATCTTCCTCTTTCATATAATCTGTGTCAACTGATGAGGTGTTCAAGTGTGTGAGCTGTTACAAGGTGTTTTGGAGTTTGTGTGAGTCGATCAGAGCCGCCAGACATACACATACAGGGGGCTTCCAAACCCATACTGCACACCGCACATTTCACTGACTTCAATAGTTAGCCCATCTGGAGTGGACATGAGATTTACTCCTACTTTGCACATTAAATCACATGCTAACAAATTTACTGGACATGTATGTGAGATGAGAAATGAGTGGGATGTAACTATTCCTCCCTCGCTTTCACACGGGAGGTTGACTGAGAAAGTTTCGGTTACAGGTCGTCCTGAGATGCCCATTGTCTGAATAGAATTTGAGCTGAGCGGTGGGTCTACTGGAAGTACCCCATGTTGTATCACTGAGTGTCCTGCTCCAGAATCTACTAAAAAGGTTAACACATGCCCACACACAGTGAGGGGCATACAAGGGAGTTTAGAAAAGGGAGTAGTTGTGTATTTTAACAAACTTAAGGCAACTTCAGGTGTATCAATTTGGACTGGTGTATCGGGCGTTTCTGTGTAGTCTTGCTGTTGCATGCAGGTGCTGCTACTAATGTGTTTAACGTTATGTGAATGTTCCTGTCTATGTGTATCATCAGGTGTGTGTGTGTTACCTCCCCTGTTCTCTGTGTGGGGCCCATTCCCGGAGTCCGCCTATCAGTCTGCTTTGCTGTACTCCTCACAAAGCTTCTGCCTGTTACTGTGGAGACAATCTCGAGCCATGTGTCCCTTCCGATTGCAGTTGTAGCAGGTTGCGCCTTTTATCCAGGACGGGTCACCCCAGGTCATCCTGCCTCGGCCCCTACCTCGACCTCTTCCTCCTTGTCCAGGCTGAACAGTCTGGAAAAGAGTGAGAGTGGCGGCGTGTAGGTCTTAGTCTCTTTGTGCCGACTTTGTCTTCTCCTTCTTTTTCATCAGACTTTCTGCATGCACAGTGTACTGCTCGATCTTGGTGAGACTGTTGGTTTCCCACAGGAGACAGAGCTGCTTTACTAACTTGGCCACTGCTGGATTCATACCGTTCATGAAGCTGTTCCGCAGGTGCGCTTCCCAGACCTCAGGAGTGTCTTCCACTCCAGCCAGGATCATGGGTCTGGTCAGGCCACTGTGTTTCTCATGCACGGCGGTGAGACAGGCGAAAAACGCTGACACCACTTCACCATCTTCTTGCTTACACATACTGATCTTAGTCATGTCTACGTTCAAGGGAAAAGCACTGTCCAGATAAGCACAGAGAGCAGTGATGGAGAAGCGCTGAGAGGCACTGATGCTGGAGGCGGCTGGTAGGCTGGGAGAGATTCCAGAGGCTCAGGGGTTTTTTTTCTTTGTCTCGACTTCTCCCCCTTTCTGTGGGTGAAGCGCTTGTGGGAGTGATGCTCTGCCTTGCTGAGGAGGCAGTGTGTGTCAGGGTGGTGGGGCAGACTGCAGGTCAGGGTCCATCTGAAATTTCAAACACTGAGAAGAGGGTGAGAGCCCTGCCTGTCATTTCTCTCTTTTGTACTCTCTCTTAAGTGTTTCTTCTTTCCATGCAGAAAACACCCTCCAGTCCCCTAAGAACTTAACATTATCCGCAGACTCTTCTTTTTCCTTCTGTTTCAACTTTTCTTCTAACTGTTCTATCTGCCTGGGACTAAAACTGCCCTTCTCAGGGAATCCTAAGTCCTTTACCCATATGTCAAACTGTGCCAAACAATCCTCGCCATACGAGGTTTTCATAAACTGGATGTTTGGGTTGTCATAGGAACACCCACTTCTTATTATAGCACATGTAGCCTCAGGCTTACTTGCTTCTTCCTTTCCTTTCCCTAACTTGCTGCTTCTGTTCCCCATTGTACACTGTTATATTAATAGGCTGCGACAACAGCGGCTGAGTTTCTTTATCAGGATCACAAGAAGAACAGGTTGGACTATGTCCAAAAATGCGACACAATCTTTTAGGTGTGTTCTTATTAGTAAACAATTTATCTGACATTTGCCTTAAACTAAAGTAGGTATCATTTAGCACAACAACCTCAAAGACAACTCGCGCAAGTGTACAAAATCTATTTCTCTGTTTCAGAATTTGGAGGAGGACAGTACTTTGTTAATTCATCAATATTTTGCGTGCACACCGGTGTGTCTTTGTGTTTTCGTGATCAAACCTCTCTATCCCGTTCCTCCGACGGGCCAGTTGTTCACACAGAACAAAGGGAGCAAGATTCAATTCCTAAGAATCGCTGAACGTGAATCCGTCGAAACACGCACCCATACTTCCCCTCCTCAAGTAGGTGAGCGATTACCCAGTCATCACTTAGGCAGATAATTCTCTGACACAACCCAATAAACTACTCGCGGTTTATTGTCTCAAAATTGTGTTTTATCCGTTGTCTGCAAACATATTGATGGTACCACAGCTTAGCAGTCCTCCTGGGCTCGGACAAACTTCTGTCCGTCTCTTATATCAGTCTTCCTTGACTGGGACAATCTCTGTCCATCTCTTATATCATTCTTTAAATACTGGGACAATCTCTGTCCATTTCTTGTATCATTTTTTAAATACTGTTTCCACTAATTTCTTTACACAAGAATACAAAGTTATCACTTACTGGTTCGGTGAGCCCTGATGGCCTGGTCACTAATCTGAGTTCTCAGCTCTGCACCGTAACCTTGGGAGTGTTCCATCATCCGAGGATCAGATGCATAGGGCCCACCCAGGGGAGGCCAAGTTGTAATGGAAATTTCTAATAAACACTTCAGAATGCTTAGCAGTTGTCTTTTCAGTTATTTATTATAGTAGATCATCTCGTCTCGTCTCGTCTCGTCTTCTTCCGCTTATCCAGGACCGGGTCGCGGAGGCAGCAGTCTAAGCATGGAAGCCCAAACTTCCCTTTCCCCAGACACCTCGGCCAGCTCCTCGGGAAGAACACCGAGGCGTTCCCAGGCCAGCCGAGAGACATAGTCCCTCCAGCGTGTCCTGGGTCTTCCCCGGGGCCTCCTCCCGGGGGGACATGCCTGGAACACCTCCCCAGGGAGGCGTCCAGGAGGCATCCGAAAAAGATGCCCGAGCCACCTCAGCTGGTTCCTCTCGATGTGGAGGAGCAGCGGCTCTACTCCGAGCTCCTCCCGTGTGACTGTGCTTCTCACCCTATCTCTAAGGGAGCGCCCAGCCACCCTGCGAAGGAAACTCATTTCAGCCGCTTGTATCCGCGATCTTGTTCTTTCTGTCATTACCCAAAGCTCATGACCATAGGTGAGAGTCGGAACGTAGATCGACCGGTAAATTGAGAGCTTCGCCTTTTGGCTCAGCTCCTTCTTCACCACGACGGACCGGTAAAGCGACCGCATCACTGCGGAGGCTGCACCGATCCGCCTGTCGATCTCACGCTCCATCCTTCCCTCACTCGTGAACAAGATCCCGAGATACTTAAACTCCTCCACTTGAGGCAGGACTTCTCCACCAACCTGGAGAGGGCAAGCCACCCTTTTCCGGTCGAGAACCATGGCCTCGGACTTGGAGGTGCTGATTCTCATCCCAGCCGCTTCACACTCGACTGCAAACCGCCCCAGTGCATGCTGAAGGTCCTGGTTTGAAGAAGCCAACAGGACAACATCATCCGCAAAAAGCAGAGATGAAATCCTGTGGTTCCCAAACAGGATTCCTTCCGGCCCCTGGCTGCGCCTAGAAATTCTGTCCATAAAAATTATGAACAGAACCGGTGACAAAGGGCAGCCCTGACGGAGTCCAACATGCACTGGGAACAGGTCTGACTTACTGCCGGCAATGCGAACCAGACTCCTGCTCCGTTCGTACAGGGACCGGACAGCCCTTAGCAAAGAGCCCCGAACCCCATACTCCCGAAGCACCCCCCACAGAATACCACGGGGGACACGGTCGAATGCCTTCTCCAGATCCACAAAGCACATGTGGACTGGTTGGGCAAACTCCCATGAACCCTCGAGCACCCTATGAAGGGTATAGAGCTGGTCCAGTGTTCCGCGACCAGGACGAAAACCGCATTGTTCCTCCTGGATCCGAGGTTCGACTATCGGTCGAATTCTCCTCTCCAGTACCCTGGAGTAAACTTTCCCTGGGAGGCTGAGAAGTGTGATTCCCCTATAATTGGAGCACACTCTCCGGTCCCCTTTCTTAAAAAGAGGGACCACCACCCCAGTCTGCCACTCCAGAGGCACTGTCCCCGACCGCCACGCGATGTTGCAGAGGCGTGTCAACCAAGACAGCCCCACAACATCCAGAGACTTGAGATACTCAGGGCGGATCACATCCACCCCCGGTGCCTTGCCACCGAGGAGCTTGCAAACCACCTCAGTGACTTCGGCTTGGGTAATGGACGAGTCCACCTCTGAGTCATCAGCCTCAGTCTCCTCAGTGGAAGACATGACGGTGGGATTGAGGAGATCCTCAAAGTATTCCTTCCACCGCCCGACAATGTCCCCAGTCGAGGTCAACAGCTCCCCACCCGCACTGTAAACAGTGTTGGCAGAGTACTGCTTCCCCCTCCTGAGGCGCCGGACGGTTTGCCAGAATTTCTTCGAGGCCGACCGATAGTCCTTCTCCATGGCCTCCCCGAACTCCTCCCAGTTCCGAGTTTTTGCCTCCGCAACTGCCCGAGCTGCAGCACGCCTGGCCTGCCGATACCCGTCGGCTGCCTCAGGAGTCCCGGAGGTCTATAGTAGATCATATAACAGATATATACAACCCCGATTCCAAAAAATTGGGACAAAGTACAAATTGTAAATAAAAACGGAATGCAATGATGTGTAAGTTTCAAAATTCCATATTTTATTCAGAATAGAACATAGATGACATATCAAATGTTTAAATTGAGAAAATATATCATTTAAAGAGAAAAATTAGGTGATTTTAAATTTCATGACAACACATCTCAAAAAAGTTGGGACAAGGCCATGTTTACCACTGTGAGACATCCCCTTTTCTCTTTACAACAGTCTGTAAACATCTGGGGACTGAGGAGACAAGTTGCTCAAGTTTAGGGATAGGAATGTTAACCCATTCTTGTCTAATGTAGGATTCTAGTTGCTCAACTGTCTTAGGTCTTTTTTGTCATATCTTCCGTTTTATGATGCGCCAAATGTTTTCTATGGCTGAAAGATCTGGACTGCAGGCTGGCCAGTTCAGTACCCAGACCCTTCTTCTACGCAGCCATGATGCTGTAATTGATGCAGTATGTGGTTTGGCATTGTCATGTTGGAAAATGCAAGGTCTTCCCTGAAAGAGACGTCATCTGGATGGGAGCATATGTTGCTCTAGAACCTGGATATACCTTTGAGCATCGATGGTGTCTTTCCAGATGTGTAAGCTGCCCATGCCACACGCACTAATGCAACCCCATACCATCAGAGATGCAGGCTTCTGAACTGAGTGCTGATAACAACTTGGGTCGCCCTTCTCCTCTTTAGTCCGAATGACACGGCGTCCCTGATTTCCATAAAGAACTTCAAATTTTGATTCGTCTGACCACAGAACAGTTTTCCACTTTGCCACAGTCCATTTTAAATGAGCTTTGGCCTAGAGAAGACATCTACGCTTCTGGATCATGTTTAGATACGGCTTCTTCTTTGAACTATAGAGTTTTAGCTGGCAACGGCAGATGGCACGGTGAATTGTGTTCACAGATAATGTTCTCTGGAAATATTCCTGAGCCCATTTTGTGATTTCCAATACAGAAGCATGCCTTTATGTGATGCAGTGCCGTCTAAGGGCCTGAAGATCACGGGCACCCAGTATGGTTTTCCGGCCTTGACCCTTATGCACAGAGATTCTTCCAGATTCTCTGAATCTTTTGATGATATTATGCACTGTAGATGATGATATGTTCAAACTCTTTGCAATTTTACACGGTCGAACTCCTTTCTGATATTGTTCCACTATTTGTCGGCGCAGAATTAGGGAGATTGGTGATCCTCTTCCCATCTTTACTTCTGAGAGCCACTGCCACTCCAAGATGCTCTTTTTATACCCAGTCATGTTAATGACTTATTGGCAATTGACCTAATGAGTTGCAATTTGGTCCTCTAGCTGTTCCTTTTTTGTACCTTTAACCTTTCCAGCCTCTTATTGCCCCTGTCCCAACTTTTTTGAGATGTGTTGCTGTCATGAAATTTCAAATGTGCCAATATTTGGCATGAAATTTAAAAATGTCTCACTTTCGACATTTGATATGTTGTCTATGTCCTATTGTGAATACAATATCAGTTTTTGAGATTTGTAAATTATTGCATTCCATTTTTATTTACAATTTGTACTTTGTCCCAACTTTTTTGGAATCGGGGTTGTAAAATAGGAAAGGAAAGAGAATAATAGAAGAAGACACCACTTCTGATGATGCAGAGAGTATGCGCACTCTGAGTTGTGTTTTAGGAATGTTATCTATTATACTCTGAAGGCATTCGCTTACTGCTTGTGTCTTCACGTGATTGATTGGCTCAAGATTTTCTATGAAGCTTTGCTAATGAGTGCACCTGGCATGCTTTGGTACGTGCAGGCAGATGCAAGTTAGGGAGAGCTCAAGCTCCCTGCTTATCACCACTGAGGTCAGGAAAGGTGGTTACATCATGAGAAGATGCGTAGTTAGGACGAACTCAAGCACCCTGCTCATTACCACCAAGGCCACAGAAAAGCGATTACAACACTGGAAAAAAAATCTTTCTCAGTATATTAGGCCACTTGAGCTCAACACACAGAAACACAGAGAATAGGAATGTTCATCCACTAAATTTCCCTCACAAGTCCAATACTCCAACCACCCCATTTGATGGTGACTGTTTTAGCACCATTAACATTAGCTTGTTCCTGAACATGATGTATGAACAGGTGAATGTGCATTCTCTTTGTCAGGGAGTGCAAAGTATTCTGTCAGAGATGGTTGGGAGATGGATGTAAGTGCAGAACATGTGTTTATTAATACAAGCGAAGACAGGTAAACAATCCAGAATGGCAGGCAAATTTTAAAACAGTGAAACAGGCAATAGGTCGAGCAAGGCACAAACAGGCTATCATAGACTAGGCAGAATCAAAGACAAGAAACAGGAAATCAAACAAGGAAATAAGGCTCAGTAATGTGTCAGCAGCGCAACTCAATACTTTGCAAATATACTTTGCAACAAAAAATGCTTTTTGTTTTCACAGTTTTTATATCAGCGTGCTGATTGTGCCTTAATCCTGTGCAGGTGTGAGTCATTTACGGTGCCCGCGCTGTCCGGAGTGCACCCAAGAGTCTATCTGATGCATGAGCCAAGGCGCACAGGTGTGAAACTCTTGCGCGAAATTAGTACAAAAATTAATGTAGATATAAATATCTTATGCAAAATTATTATGGTATGTTACAAAAAATAAAGAAAAAATCAGAGTCCTCATCTCCAATTTATGAGTCCTAATGCAGTTAATGCACAAGTCTGAGTCCAAGTTAAGTCATGAGCCCTTAAAATTAGGGCACAAGTCAGACTACAAGCCTGAACCTAACTTCATGTCTTTGGACTGTGGGGGAAACTGGAGCACCCAGAGGAAACCCACACAGACACAGGGAGAAAATGCAAACTCCATACAGAAAGGCCCCCATCAGCCATGAGGTTTGAACCTGGAACTTTCTTGCTATGAGGTGACAGTGCTAACCACTGGTCAGCACTGTTGCCTCACAGAAAGAATGTTCTGGATGTCAAACCTCCTTTTTATCTCCATGATTGGTGACATAGAGGCGAAGCTACTGTTCACGTCAAACAAGTTTGCTCTCCTCAGTGAAGCACCCGCTAAGAAACCTGAAAGAGCTCTGGTTACAGGAGACTCTATCATAGAGCACATGAAATTAGCTAGGCCTTTAGGGGCACCAGCAGCTTTAGTCAGGTGTATACCAGGAGCCAGGGCACCAGACATAGAAGATAATCTTAGGGTCCTAGGCAAGCATAGGTTCTCAAAGATAGTTATCCACGTAGGAGCTAATGATATGTCTTTGTCAGTCTGAGGTTACTAAGAGTAACTTTGTAGCTGTGTTTAAATTAGCAAAGGCAATGTCTGATGCTGTAGTATGCTCTGGCTCCATCCCAATGTGGTGTGGTGACATAGCTTACAGCAGGTTATGGTTGCTGAGCTGCTGGTTGTCCAGGTGGTGCTCTGAAAACAATGTGGGCTTTATAGATAATTGGACTAATTTTGAAGGCACTGCTGGCCTGTTAGGGCGGGACGGTATCCATCCCACTCAGAAAGGTGCTGCTCTCATTTCTTGCAGCATAGCTCATAGTCTTAGAACAGGCCTAGTTCATTTCTAACAATCCAGAGCCAAGGCCAGGGAGCAGACAAACAGGCTAAACTGACTGTCTGCTAGTCGTTACTCAGGATCCACTATATCGAGAGTGTGTCTGTTCCCTGAGCAAAACAAAAAAAGGAGAAATACCCAGAGAGTTTGTTCTAGTAACCAAATTAATATAAAATTGGATCATACTGATTTTACAGCCACTGCCAGCACTTTTGATCTAAAGGTAGGACTATTAAATATTAGATCTTTTACATCAAATCGCTAATTGTTAATGAACTTATTACTGTGGGTGCAATCAGTTAATTAATGATATTAAGTGATCAATCTCATTAAATCAGTCTCATTAAATTTTGAAGGTTAATAATTAAAATGAATCAATCCCATTGAATCGTTTACTTTGACTCCTTTGAATTGAATCATACCATAGAATCACTCTCATTTGAAGTGAATCGTTCAGTGAATCATTTAGGGAATTGTTCAATGAATCATTTAGTGAATCATACCATTAATCCTGGTGCTTAATAATAAATTACCAAACAGCTAAATTATGGTATATTTCCAAATTATTACGATCACTTACCATATTACATAACTTGTATATGCACCCTTTTGAATTCGAGGGAGACTGGGGACTTCATATTGTTCACACAAATAAACACAGCTTGTTTAATAAATGAATTTATTATAACAAAGATAAAAATAATAAACCAATATATACAAGCAGTGAGGTGTGTGTGTGTGTGTGTGTAGGACTTGACCATGTGTTTAGCCTCGTGTAGCTAACTACACGTGGTGGAGGCCCAGCTTGTTGGTAGCTAAACAAAAGAATGTTATCTAAACAGAACAAAGGATTAGCTCTGTGTTTAGCCTTGTGTTGCTAGTGTGAGTTTGCTAAAGGCCCTATGGCCTAGCTAAAGTGTGTTTGTTAGGCCTGGTGAGGCCTACTGAGCATGTGTTGCTAAAGACAAGGGTATTAGCCGTAGCTAACTAAAAGCTAACTTGTGGATTTCTAGCTGAGGTGTGGTTTATCAGGCCTGATGGCCTGCTGAGCACATGGTAGGCCTTGATTAGCTTTGTGTTGCTAAGCAGACAAAAGGGAAGCTGTAGCTAACCCACTAGCTCATAACCATACTGAATCCACTGAAATCTTAATGACATCAAGATGTATAATAATGAAATTATAATGTTAGTAAGAATAAAAAAGAGAGAAGCATGCGCAGCCTATCTATTAAACAATTGAGAGAACATAGAACCAAAATAAATCAACACGCTGCGTGTCTAACAGTGTAACAGATAAACCTGGGTTTAAATTCACACTATTTCAAATAAAAGCAAATTCCTAAGACTATCCTAATTATGCCCAAATGCCAAAATCTTACTTAATCCTGCCTTTAGCAAGATATGAAGAACTATTCGCCGGTGTAGTTTCAGGCCTCGCCGTGGGAGCACGTGAGCCGCTCGTGATGGAGGCGTAGAAAACTTTCGGGTCCAGCGGAGCACTTGGGTGGTTCCCGTGAAAGCAGAGGATTCTTGGTCCGAACCTCAGCGTTCGTGAGGAAAAGTCTCTGATCAGAATAAGATGCACAGCGCTTTTGAGTTAAAAAGGATTCAATCGCTTCTTAACTTTTAACTGCCTGGGCTGCAGTCGTGACGTCACTTCTAATGCAAGTAAACCGGTTATAACTCAGGTTGAGTTTAAAGATCGCGCGACTGTAGAGTTTACCTTTGCCAAGGGTAAGAAAGAAAATCGCGCTGAGTGGTGGATCTTGCAAGAAAGAAGACGTCTTTTTGGGTGGAGAGCGCGCTTCTTTATACGTCCAGATTCATCGGAAGCCAGACGTGAGAGACAAAGATGGAAGCGTTGTCCCATTGTTTTATGTTTCCTTGTATGATGACGTAGATGATCCCGCCCACGCGTGACGTAGGTCACACGGAAGTGGACTGGGAATTGTAGTTCTGACACAAGATGGCGGCATGATACCTACATTACTGATCAGGAGTTTAATGTACTGTATTTAACAGAAATATGGATTAAGCCAAATGAATATATAGCATTAAATGAAGCTTGTCCTCCTGGATACAATTATATACACCAGCCTCATCTAACTGACAGAGGAGGAAGCATCACAGACATTTATAATGATAATCTAGGCATAACACAAAAACCTGGTTATAAATGTAATACATTTGAAGTTCTTCATACTAATATAATGTATGTAGCCTCGAAAAATAAGTCTACCCAGTCAGTTCTGTTACTTATTATTTATAGGCCCCTGGGACCATATTCTGAATTTCTTTCTGAATTTGCAGATTTCATCTCAGACCTGATTGTTTCCTTAGACAAAGCTTTAGTTGTCAGAGATTTTAATATTCACTTCAATAACCCTGAAGATCCTCTGAAATCAGTGTTTGTGTCCATTCTAGATTCAGTAGGGGTTAATCAGAATGTCATAGGACCTACTTACAATGGTGGTCACATTCTCGATCAAATACTAACATTCGGGTTAAATAAAGAAAATATAATCACAATTCCACAGTCTGAAGTAAACTCAGATCATTCACTCATCTTATTCAAAATATGTGTAAACAATAATATATGCACCTCACCATGTTAATTTATTAAACGTATGTTCACGTCAACTACTGCACAGAGTTTTATAAATAATCTCCTAGAGTTATCAACTTTAATTGGATCACTGTCAGCCCCCGCAGAACTTGATCAGGCAACTGAATGCTTAGAGTCAATGTTCTGCTATATTTTAGATAATGTAGCTCCACTTAAAATAAAAATGATTAGAGAGAAAAAAATTATCACTCTGGTATAACAATGACACTCGCACTTTAAAACAGACCATGTGAAAATTAAAACATAAATGGCATCAAACAAAATTGCTAGCATTCAAATTAGCATGGAAGGAGAGCTTCCTGAAGTATAGAAAAGCTCTAAGTGCTGCTAGATCAACATATCTCTCCACCCAAATTGAAGATAACAAAAATAATCCTAGATTCCTATTTAATACTGTAGCAAAATTAACTAGGAAAAAGACCACTATAGACACATGCACACCTGCAATATGTACAAGTACGGTAGTAGCAACGACTTCACAATTTTTTTCGATGACAAAATTGAAAATATCTGACAAAAATTTTAAACTACTAGTTTAAGCCATACAATTTAAGTATCCCTGTAGTTAGCAAGATTTTCATGCTCCGTCCCGGACTTCCACTCCAGAGATTTATTACAGTTAGGTCCATAAATATTTGGACAGAGACAACATTTTTCTAATTTTGGTTCTGTACATTACCACAATGAATTGTGAACAAAACAATTCAGATGCAGTTGAAGTTAGGGTTGCCACCTGTGTCTGACAAAAATCCTGGACATTTCGACCATCCAATCGACCTTTTTGCTTGTAAGCAACGGCGCCCTTCACACATCTAACCCAAGACAAAAATCGCCCTTCTACGCTGAAATTGTATTGCTCTAATTAGTAAAAATGACGCTTTTGCTAGTTATTTGTTTAGTTAATTGCTTTACATAATATAGCAGGTCTTCATTATTTTGGTTTATTTCCAACAGTTTTTGGTTGTGGACACCTGGGGGCAGTAGTGGGCACAGGTAAAAGGGGAATACATAATTAAATTGTTTGTTTGCTTATGTGGAATAAAAATAAATAATCTAATTTTTCATTGTATCTGAGAATACCTGAATGTAAGGTGTAGTGTCAAACAGCTTACCTGATTGCTTAGAGTGTGGTGTGTGCTTTGCTTGTGCTTGCCTGTGCCTCTGCTGCTCTTGGCTAAACAAATACATAGGAGGACATATAACTGAGGATAAAGCGGCTAGAGATAATGAGATGAGATGAGATGAGATGAGACATATAACTGGGCACATACAGTACATACAGGAGTAGGCAGATAAGACTATTTGGATTTCATTTAATTCACCAAAACCTTACCTAATCTTCCATTTATATTTGGTGTTTTTCTTTGCTGCTGCTATGAGTCCTGGCTGATTTTCAATGAATGTCTTGAACTCAGTACAGGACAACTGAAAGTTTAGCCTGACTTGAAGCTCAGCCTTCACCATTGCAACAGAGTCTGTTTCTTTTATCAGTCCAAGCATCTTCCATTGCCCCTTTTCCACCAAAGCAGTTCCAGGGCTGGTTCGGGGCCAGTGCTTAGTTTGGAACCGGGTTTTCTGTTTCCACTGACAAAGAACTGGCTCTGGGGCCAGAAAAACAGGTTCCAGGCTAGCACCAACTCTCTGCTGGGCCAGAGGAAAGAACCGCTTACGTCAGCGGGGGGTGGAGTTGTTAAGACCAACAACAATAACAAGACCGCGAAAGATCGCCATTTTTAAGCGACGAGAAGCAGCAGCTGTACAAACGCGAAGTCAGCCATCATCATTATTATTGTTGTTGTTGCTGCTTCTTCCGTGTTTTTGCTTTGATATTCGCGCCAAGGTTTATGCAAACGTAGCGCCGTAACTGACGTATACAGCGACGTAAGTGACGTATACAGCGACGTAATGACGTATTCAGCGACGTAATGACGTGGCTCCGCCTAGCACGGCGAGCTCGGAAAAGCAAACTGGTTCTCAGCTGGCTCGCAAGTTGAAATACACATTTTGCCCATTATGTACAAAAAACCGGGACATTCAGTGTCCCGGATTTTTTTTTTTTTTTCCGGGACAGACCATGAAAATCCGGGACAATCAGGAAAAACCGGGACAGGTGGCAACACTAGTTGAAGTTCAGACTTTCAGCTTTAATTCAGTGGGTTGAACAAAATGATTGCATAAAAATGTGAGGAACTAAAGCATTTTTTAAACACAATCCCTTCATTTCAGGGGCTCAAAAGAAATTGGACAAATTAAATAATTGTAAATAAAATGTTCATTTCTGGCGGCACAGTGGTGTAGTGGTTAGCGCTGTTGCCGCACAGCGAGACGGTCCGGGTTCAAGCCCCATGGCCGGCGAGGGCCTTTCTGTGCGGAGTTTGCATGTTCTCCCCATGTCCGCGTGGGTTTCCTCCGGGTGCTCCGGTTTCCCCCACAGTCCAAAGACATGCAGGTTAGGTTAACTGGTGACTCTAAATTGACTGTAGGTGTGAGTGTGAATGGTTGTCCGTGTCTATGTGTCAGCCCTGTGATGACCTGGCGACTTGTCCAGGGTGTACCCCGCCTTTCGCCCGTAGTCAGCTGGGATAGGCTCCAGCTTGCCTGCAACCCTGTAGAACAGGATAAAGCGGCTAGAGATAATGAGATGAGATGTTCATTTCTAATACTTGGTTGAAAACCCTTTGTTGGCAATGACTGCCTGAAGTCTTGAACTCATGGACATCACCAGACACTGTGTTTCCTCCTTTTTAATGCTCTGCCAGGCCTTTACTGCAGCGGTTTTCAGTTGCTGTTTGTTTGTGGGCCTTTCTGTCTGAAGTTTAGTCTTTAACAAGTGAAATGCATGCTCAATTGGGTTGAGATCAGGTGACTGACTTGGCCATTCAAGAATATTCCACTTCTTTGCTTTAATAAACTCCTGGGTTGCTTTGGCTTTATGTTTTGGGTCATTGTCCATCTGTATTATGAAATGCTGACCAATCAGTTTGGCTGCATTTGAGCATACAGTATGTCTCTGAATACCTCAGAATTCAACCGGCTGCTTCTGTCCTGTGTCACATCATCAATAAACACTAGTGACCCAGTGCCACTGGCAGCCATGCATGCCCAAGCCATCACACTGCCTCCGCTGTGTTTTACAGATGATGTGGTATGCTTTGGATCATGAGCTGTACCACACCTTTGCCATACTTTTTTCTTTCCATCATTCTGGTAGAGGTTGATCTTGGTTTCATCTGTCCAAAGAATGTTCTTCCAGAACTGTACTGGCTTTTTTAGATGTTTTTTAGCAAAGTCCAATCTAGCCTTTTTATTCTTGAGGCTTATGAGTGGCTTGCACCGTGCAGTGAACCCTCTGTATTTACTTTCATGCAGTCTTCTCCTTATGGTAGATTTGGATATTGATACGCCTACTTCCGGGAGAGTGTTGTTCACTTGGTTGGCTGTTGTGAAGGGGTATCTCTTCACCATGGAAATTATTCTGCGATCATCCACCACTGTTGTCTTCTGTGGGCATCCAGGTCTTTTTGCATTGATGAGTTCACCAGTGCTTTCTTTCTTTCTCAGGACGTACCAAACTGTAGATTTTGCCACTCCTAATATTGTAGCAATTTCTCAGATTTTTTTTTCTGTTTTTGCAGCTTAAGGATGGCTTGTTTCACCTGCATGGAGAGCTCCTTTGACCGCATGTTTTCTTCACAGCAAAATCTTCCAAATGCAAGCACCACACCTCAAATCAACTCCAGGCCTTTTATCTGCTTAATTGAGAATGACATAACGAAGGAATTGCCCACACCTGCCCATGAAATAGCCTTTGAGTTAATTGTCCAATTACTTTTGGTCCCTTTAAAAACAGGGTGGCACATGTTAAGGAGCTGAAACTCCTAAACCCTTCATCCAATTTTAATGTGGATACCCTCAAATGACAGCTGAAAGTCTGGACTTTATGTCCATGTCCATTATATAACTATAACTTGAATATTTTTCAGTAAACAAGTAAAAAAAACAAAATTTGTGTCAGCGTCCAAATATATATGGACCTAACTGTATCTCCCAGTTTAGCGCTAATCCGGATCCGGGACAGGACTTTCATCTTGCTGGCATTCACTTCCTGGTTTGCTCTGCTGTGTATAAAAAGGCCATTCTCAGAAGGGGACTTTGCCAGAACATCTTGTTGTTGTTTTTTTTCACGTCGTCTGTGTGCTCTTATTGCTTCTTGGATTTTTGCTCTTTTGCCTGTTCCTTGTCACAGTTTTTTGCACTATGTTTTTTGTCTTTTTTCATGTTTGTTGTGCTACATTTTTGTCTCAAGTTTTTTGTCTGGACTATTTTTTATGCTAGCGTTTTGTCCTTGCCTTCCTCATTTTTTGTCCCTAGTTTTTTTTCTGGATTATTTTTGGTTTATTTTTACTCCTATTAAATCTTTTTTATTATTGGATTTACTGGTCTGTGTTCTGCTCTTGGATCCTACTCACCACATCTCACCTCCCATAACAGTACGTTCTGGCCAACATGGATCCTGCAGAACTGAACCATCTGAGAACGGCTATGCAGCAGCAAGGAGCCCTCCTTGGGACCCACCAACAGGAACTCAAGAAGATCACCCAGAACTTGGCCACCCTGTCCAACTCACTCAACCTTCTAGCCACACAACTCCAGCACTCCCAAGCTGTGCCTACCCCTGCCCAGCCGCCTCCTTCTTCACCTCCTGCCACCGCCACTTGCCACGAACCGAGGCTTCCTTCACCTCAGCCCTACAGCGGTGAACCAGGTACCTGCAGATCTTTTCTGTCTCAGTGTTCACTGATCTAGGAGCTACAACCTATGGCTTTCCCCATAGAATGCTCCCGGGTAGTTTATGTCATCACGCTCCTCACCAGCAAGGCCAGGGAATGGGGAACAGCGGTCTGGCACACCGATGCATCCTTTTGTTCCAGCTTCAAGGAGTTCTCTGAGGAAATGAGGTGAACATTCAATCGCTCTCTGTCTGGTCGGGAAGTGGCTAGGGAGCTCATGGAGCTGCGACAGGGACCCCGATCTACCTCGGACTATGCCATCGAGTTCCGGACATTGGTGGTGTCATACGACTGGAACTAGTGCCCAGGTCGACGTGTTCCTACATGGCTTATACGACGTCATCAAGGACAAAATGGTATCTCAGGAACTGCCGTCGGATCTCGCCACTCTCATGGACCTCGCCAATCGTATCGATGCTCAGGTCCTACAATGGAGGAGAGAGAAGAGCTGCCTCGGCTTCAACTTCTCTCCACCTCCTGCCTTGTCCGTCAAACCCATGCAGGTAAATCGGTTATGGGTGTCAGCCAAGGAACAACTGCGCCAGCAGAACACGGGGGCCTGCTTCTACTGCGGTCAGCAAGGACACATTTGCCGAGCCTGCCCGCTAAAAAGGACGAGCCCACCAGTTAATCAAGGGGCCCTGGTGGGCAATGCTCAGAACCAGTCCCCTGCTGACCTACCGTTGCTCCCCATTATCATCATGCACAACAACCGGCATCACCATCTTCAGGCACTCGTCGACTTGGGGGTGGACAGGAACCTGATCTGCTCTGCCACTGCCAAGGATCTCGGAATCCTGTTACTCGCCCTCGAGGTCCCTCTCACTGTCCTGACACTCAGTGGCACTGACTTGACCACCATCACTCACCTCACCACCCCACTCACCCTAAGGATTTCAGGCAATCACTCCGAAACGATACAACTTCACGTCATGAACAACCCTCACGTTCCCGTTATTCTTGGACTACCCTGGTTGATGCAGCACAACCCCCACTTAAACTGAACTGATCACACCATCTTAGGCTGGAGTCCTTCCTGCCTGGCCTCCTGCCTGAACTCCATTCTGCCTCCCGCCAAACCACCACAGCCCTCAGCCAGTGAGTTTCCCGACCTCTCTCACGTGCCTCCGGAATATCTGGACCTCAAGCCAGTTTTTAGTAAAACCTGAGCAGTGTCCCTCCCTCCTCACATGCCTTACGATTGCAGGATCGACCTCCTGTCCAGGATGGCACCACCCAAAGGACGTCTCTACTCTCTCTCACCCGCCGAATGACAGGCCATGGAGTCACTGGCAGCTGGGATCATCCGCCCTTCCTCCTCTCCAGCAGGGGCGGGGTTCTTCATTGAAAAGAAGGACAAGTCACTTCATCCCTGCATTGTCTATTGAGGTCACAATGCCATCACGGTCAAGAACTGCTACCCACTACTGTTCATGACCACAGCCTTCAAACTACTCGAGGGAGCTAAGGTGTTTACTAAACTGGACTTACGCAATGCCTATCACCTAGTTAGGATCAGGGAAGGGGACAAATGGAAGACGGCCTTCAACACCACCACAGGCCACTATGAGTACCTCGTAGTCCCTTTTGGCCTGACTAATGCGCCCGCGGTATTCCAGGCATTAGTTAACGACATCTTGAGAGACTTTCTTAACACCTTTGTCTTTGTTTACCTGGACGACATCTTGATTTTCTCTCGCTCCCTGGAGGAACATCGGGTTCACGTCCAGCAGGTTCTTCAATGCCTGCTAGAGAACAAGCTGTTTAAGGTGGAAAAGAGTGAGTTCCACCAAGGCTCTGTCTCGTTCCTGGGGTTCATCATCTCTCCAGCAAAGATCCAGATGGACCCCCTCAAGCTGGAGGCAGTCGCCGACTGGCCCACCCCATCTTCGAGACGAGAGCTCCAGCGCTTCCTGGGGTTCGCCAACTTCTACAGGCGCTTCATCCGCGACTTCAGCATGGTGGCCAGACTTCTCTCAGCCCTGACCTTGACCAAGACCAAGTTCAAGTGGGGGGAGGCAGCAGATAAAGCCTTTTCCAGACTCAAGCACAGGCTTACCACAGCACACATTCTCACCATACCCGATCCAACCAAGCAGTTTATTGTCGAGGTCGATGCTTCTGAGTCAGGGGTCAGAGCTATACTATCCCAGAGGGTCAGTGATGACAAGGTCCACCGATGCTCCTCCTTCTCCTGCCGGCTATCCCCAGCTGAATGGAATTACGACATTGGTGACCAAGAACTACTGGCTGTTAAACTAGCCTTGGAGGAGTGGAGGCACTGGCTCAAGGGGTCGGAGCACCCCTTCCTAGTCTGGACCAACCATAAGAATCTGGAGTACCTCAAGTCCGCCAAACACCTTAATTCCCGTCAAGCCCACTGGTCTCTCTTCTTCTCCTGGTTCAACTTCATGCTCTCCTACCGCCCAGGCTCCAAGAATGGCAAATCTGACACCCTGTCCAGGATGTTCTCTTCCCACCAAGAGGAGTCCAAGCCACCCAAGACCGCCCTTCCTCCACACTGCCTGGTGGGAGCCGCCATTCTAGAGGTTGAGACGCTCGTGCAGAAGGCCCTGGAGCAGGACCCCAGTGAAGGTAACCCCAACAACACTCCTCCTAACCATCTGTTTGTTCCCTGTCCCGTGTGAACCCAGGTGCTGCAGTGGGGTCATGGCTCCAAGCTGGCCTGTCATCCGGGAGCCGCCCGAAGCCTGGCACTCATCCAGCAGTGCTTTTGGTGGCCATCCACCAAGGAGGACGTCCAGGAGTTCGTGGCAGCCTGCGACACATGCTCCTGGAACAAGACAGCCAATTGACCCCCTGCCGACTTGCTAAGACCCCCTCCCGACTCCACATCGACCTTGGTCTTGCATCGCCCTGGACTTCGTCACAGGACTCCCCAACTCAGGTGGCAACACATGCATCCTCACTGTTATTGACCGTTTTTCAAAGACCATCCATTTCATTCTCCTGCCCAAGCTCCCCTAAGCCAAAGAGGCTGCAGAACTACTCATCCACCATGTTTTCCGCCTACATGGTCTGCCTACCGACATAGTTTCTGATTAGGGTCCTCAATTCACTGCACAGTTCTGGAGAGCCTTCTGCAAACTCATCGGGGCCACCTGTAGTCTCTCCTCAGGCTTCCACCCACAGACCAATGGCCAGGCAGAACAGGCGAACCAGGCTTTGGAGGTTGCACTCAGGTGCATGGCATCCAGGGATGCCAGTTCTTGGAACAAGTACCTACCCTGAATTGAATATGCCCATAACACTCTCCCTTCCTCTGCCACAGGTCTCTCTCTGTTCCAGTGCTCACTAGGTTACCAACCACCACTGTTCCCCAGCCAAGAGGAGGAGGTTGCCATACCCTCAGCCCAGCTTTTTATATGCCGCTGCAGGAGGACGTGGGCATTGGCCCAGAGAAGACTCATTCGCTCTGCACTCGCATCCAAGAAGCAGGCTGACAAATGTTGCTCTAAGGCACCCACCTATTGAGTAGGTCAACGAGTTATGCTCTCCACATGCCACCTGCCACTTAGGACCATCTCTCACAAGCTAGCACCCAGGTTCCTTGGACCCTTCCTCATCAAGAAGGTAATCAACCCATGTTCTGTTAGACTGGCATTACCACTCGCCATGCAACGTGTTCACCCTACCTTTCATGTATCTCAGCTTAAAACTCTGGTCTCCAGTTCTTTGCTCCCACCCTCCAAACACCCTCCTCTTCCCAGGCTCATTGATGGCAGTGAGGCCTAAATGGTCAAGAAACTACTGAAGGTGCGGCGGCAAGGTAGAGGACTCCAATACTTGGTGGACTGGGAGGATTACGGTCCCGAGGAGAGAAGTTGGGTCCCCACCAGGTTCATACTGGACCCAACACTTATCACTGAGTTCCACCGGCAACACCCTGATGCTCTTCCTAAAGTGCCTGGGGGCACTCTGTTGGCATCTGATCAGGGCTGTGTCTCCCTGCTTGTGTTGCTTGACCTTAATGCAGGTTTTGACACCATTGATCATTCCATTCTCCTTAATAGACTAGAAAATGTTGTGGGAGTTAAGGGAGCAGCCCTCTCCTGGACCAGGTCTTATTTATCTGATCGCTATCAGTTTGTTGATGTAAATGGTGATTGTTTTTTTTTTAAAGACATACTGAGGGTAAAGTTTGGTGTTCTACAAGGTTCTGTCTTAGGCCCAAATCTTTTTTCTTTATATATATGTGGCAGCGGGGGCATGGTCAAGCGCCGGTCTGTGACAGGAGGGCGGAGTCAGGGAAGGTAAGTGGCAGAATCACTACACCTGAGAGCAATTAACCTGTGTTTGTGTGTCTTCCCAGTGACCACGCCCTACTTAAGGAGGGAGAGCGAGAACAGAGGGGCAGATCCCCAAACAAGACGCCTGTCGTGTGGGTGTCTATCTGTGTGAGATAAATATTGTTCACTGAAAAATGTGGCAATAAAAGCCCTATACCAAAACCTGATCTCTGTCCTGCTGTCCTCTGTGCTCCACCCACCCATACGAACTGCCACAGTGGTGCCGAAACCCGGGAAGTGGAGCACCAGCCGAGCAGCCCCATGGAGTCCTCCCCGTTCGCCGACCTGGTCCACGCCCTCGCCACGGCCCAGCAAAGCCAGCACCAGGTGCTTGTCACCCTCCGGAAGGAGCAAGAGAGACGTTTCTCTTCCCTGGTGCTGGCCCAACAAGAAGATCGAGAGGCGTTCCGGCACCTCCTCGCATCGGCGGGGTCCACCAGCGCTCCTACCGCGGGCCCGTCTCCCCTCACCGTCACCAAGATGGGCCCGCAGGATGACTCCGAGGCATTCATCACGCTCTTCAAGCAAGTCGCCGAAGCCTCAGGGTGGCCGATGGAGCAGCGCGCGGCGCGCTTCCTCCCCCTGCTAACGGGAGAGGCACAGCTGGCCGCGCTACAGCTCCCCACCGACCGCCAGCTGGCCTACGCAGACCTCCACCGGGCCATCCTCCAGTGCGTGGGGTGCACCCCAGAGCAGCAGCGCCAGCGCTTCCGCGCATTGCGCTTGGAGGAAGTCGGCCGGCCGTTCGCGTTTGGCCAGCAGCTCCGGGACGCCTGCTGGCGGTGGTTGAGGGCCGACAACCGCGACGCCGAGGGAATCATCGACCAGGTGGTGCTGGAACAATTCGTCGCTCGCTTGCCAGCAGGAACCGCGGAGTGGGTCCAGTGCCACTGCCCGGCGTCACTGGATCAGGCAGTGGAGCTGGCGGAGGACCATTTGGCAGCTGTCCCGGCAGCAGGACAGCAGATGGCATCTTTTCTCCTCTTCTCTCTCTCTCCCCCTCCTCCTGTGTCCCGTCCTCACCCCATTCCCCCACCGCGGGGGTTGGCACCACCCCAGCCGGCCCGCCGCACCCGCGGTGCCCTCCCGTTTCTCCTTTCTGTGTCTGTCTCTCCCCCCCCCCAGGTGAGTGAGCCCCAGATCACCGGTGCAGAGGGAAAGCCCGGGCCGGTTTGCTGGCACTGCGGGGAGCCGGGCCACCTTCAACAGCAATGCACGGCAATGGAAGTGTGCACGGTGGTTCGGATCCCCGACGCGCCAGAGGCCGCCCTCGATCGGGCCGGAGCGTATCGCATACTGGTGAGTATCCAAGGGGATACATATCAGGCATTGGTGGATTCTGGTTGTAACCAGATCTCAATTCACCAAAGCCTGGTGCAAAATGAGGCACTGGGGGGAGCACAGGGGGTGAAGGTGTTGTGTGTGCACGGGGATGTTCACAGCTACCCTTTGGTGTCGGTCCACATTTTTTTCAGAGGGGAAAAATTTATAGTGAAGGCGGCGGTTAGTCCTCGCCTTACCCACTCTTTAATTTTGGGGACTGATTGGTCGGGATTTCGGGGTTTAATGACACGCCTAGTAAAGAGTGGGTCCTGCCATTTGACAGGGGGATGTCCTGGTGTCGCTTTGGCGGGAGCAGCTGTCACAGAGCAGTCTACGTCATCTCCGCGTCAGAGTGAGGAGCCGCCAGCTCCTCCTCTCTCTATTGGGGAATCCCTCATTGATGTCCCATTAGAACAATCATGAGATGAGACTCTGTGACATGCTTTTGACCAAGTGAGAGTAATTGATGGTCAAACGATCCAGCCGAACGCCACCCCGTCCTTCCCCTACTTCGCAATTATGAAGGATAGGTTATACCGAGTGACGCAGGACACTCAAACTAAAGAGCGAGTCACGCAGCTTTTGATTCCGAAGAGCTGGCGGGAATTGGTATTCCAGGCGGCTCACTTTAATCCCATGGCTGGACACTTAGGGCAGGATAAGACACTAGCCCGAATAATGGCCCGATTCTATTGGCCGGGGATTCACGGCGATGTTCATAGGTGGTGTACGGCGTGCCGCAAGTGCCAGTTAGTGAATCCAGCGGCCATTCCAAAAGCGCCATTGCGCCCGCTTCCATTGATCGAGACCCCATTTGAAAGAATTGGGATGGATCTCGTCGGGCCATTAGATCGGTCAGCACAGGGGTACGGCTTTATATTGGTTCTGGTGGACTATGCAACGCGATAGCCGGAAGCAGTGCCTCTGCACAATATCTCAGCACGCAGTATTGCAGAGGCACTCTTCCGCGTCATTTCCCGAGTCGGAATCCCGAAAGAGATTCTGACTGATCAAGGCACTATGTTTATGTCACGAACACTGCATGAACTGTATGGGTTATTGGGGATTAAGCCGATCCGCACCAGTGTGTATCACCCACAAACGGACGGTTTAGTAGAACTGTTCAACTGCACCCTCAAAAATATCATTAAAAAATTTGTAAGCGAGGATGCACGTAATTGGGATAAGTGGCTCGAGCCCTTGTTGTTCTCAGTGCGAGAGGTTCCCCAAGCCTCCACAGGGTTCTCCCCGTTTGAATTATTATATGGGCGTAAGCCGCACGGCATCCTGGACGTGCTGTGGGAAAATTGGGAGGAGGGACCTTCACAAAGCAAGAATGAAATTCAATACATTATGGATCTGCGCGCAAAACTCCACACGCTCACCCACCTAACCCAGGAGAATTTGCGGCAGGCCCAGGAATGGCAAGCCCGCCTGTACAACAAGGGTACGCGCCTTAGGGAGTTCACACAGGGAGATAAAGTACTCGTACTGTTGCCCACTTCGAGCTCCAAATTGATCGCCAAGTGGCAAGGACCCTTTGAGGCCACACGGCGAGTTGGGGACGTCGACTATGAGGTGAGGCGAACGGACAGGGGTGGGGCGCTACAGATTTACCACTTCAATCTGCTGAAACTCTGGAATGAGGAGGTCCCCGTGGCATTGGTGTCGGTGGTTCCGGAGAAGGCGGAGCTGGGGCCGGAGGTTCAAAAAGGGGCATTGGCATCCCGTACCTCTCCGGTCCCCTGTGGAGACCACCTCTCCCCGACCCAACCTACGGAGATCGCCCAGTTGCAGACCGAGTTTTTGGATGTGTTCTCGCCCCTGCCCGGTCGCACGAACCTCATACAGCACCACATAGAGATGCCCCCGGGGTGGTAGTGCATAGCCGCCCTTACAGGCTACCCGAACACAAAAAAAAGGTGGGTCGGGAAGAACTTGAGACCATGCTCGAAATGGGCATCGTCGAGGAGTCCCACAGTGACTGGAGCAGCCCGGTGGTCTTGGTACCCAAGGCCGACGGGTCGGTCCGGTTCTGTGTGGACTACAGAAAAGTCAACGCAGTGTCTAAATTTGACGCGTACCCAATGCCTCGTATTGATGAGTTGCTCAATCGACTCGGCACAGCTCGCTTTTATTCGACACTGGATTTGACGAAGGGATATTGGCAGATCCCCTTGACTCCACTATCCCGAGAAAAAACGGCCTTTTCCACACCATTTGGTTTACACCAATTCGTCACACTTCCGTTTGGGCTGTTTGGGGCACCCGCGGCATTTCAGTGGCTGATGGATAGAGTCCTCCGCCCCCACGCCACTTATGCAGCCGCGTATCTAGATGATATAATCATCTACCGTCGGGGGCAGGCCAATGTGCCCGCATTGACGCAGCAAGCACGCGGTATCGACGCGGTACATACCGCATCTGTTTTGAACTGAGCTGCAATGTACCCAAACGACCACCAGGTAGCACTTGGGAGCACTCGCCCCAGATAGCAAAATCCTCCGGCCCCCCTCTACTCGCGGGGTAGCCTATTTGCATATGAATAGCAGCGAAACTGCTGCATCAATGGGTAGCCTATTTGCATATGAATAGCAGCGAAACCGCGCGTGGTCCGAGAATTGCCTGGCTTACCTCGAATTTCCTCACTCAGTATTGGATGAAAACACTACTTTTAAACCAAAGAAATCACTCGTGATTGGTTGGCAGATGCCACTAGGCCTAGGCTATTGGTTACCCTGGGTCATCATAACCACAACCTATATATATATATATATATATATATATATATATATATATATATATATATACGGTATATATATCTGTTGTGGTTATGATTAGCTATGATGCTGTATATTCATGTCATTGTTATCCTATCAATGACACACATTTATTGAGGAAGGAAAATTTGCAAGGAACGTTGTATCAAACAAGAGCTTTATTTTCAAAATCAGAGGAAGTACAAGACGTTGAACAAAATGGCAGCATTCAGTCAAAGACAAACAGTAGTTGCCTATACATTCTCTAGTGCAAGAGAGATGTGCAGGATACAAAACTAAACAAAAGCAAATAAGCACCGTATTTTAGTCTTACAGCTCCATGAAGTGCATGCTTGCGGTCTCTGAGCTGTGGGGAGCAGGCGGCATCGGACCGACATGCAGTCATCTGTGGTGGGTTGCCCTGTACTTTGGATCTGCCTCAAGCCTTGATTGCAGCGTACCGGTAGCACATATGGCCCTTTTCCACTACCCTTTTTCAGCTCGCTTCAGCTCACTTCAGCCCGACACGGCTCGTGTTTCGACTACCTTAAAACAGCACGACTCAGCTCGCTTCAGCCCTGCTTAGCCCCCAAAACTCGCACGGTTTTGGAGTGGGGCTGAAGCGAGCCAAACCGAGCTGAGTGAGGCTGGGGGCATGAGCAGACACTCCCCTGTGCACTGATTGGTGAGGAGGAGTGTCCTCACACGCCCCGCGAGCAGGCTGAGATCTGTAAACCCGGAAGAAGGAGAATTACGAATTATGAGAATTTCTGAAGCCTTATGCGCCTCGTCTCATCTATACGCTCTTGCCAGTATCTGTTGGCGTTGTCGGTGACAACAAGCCACAGCACCAAGACCAGCAACACTAACGACTCCATGTCCTCCATGTTTATTGTTTACTATCCGGGCTGTGAGACTACCGCTTAAAAGATCACTGATGTCACTGTTTGCGCCACTTAACGACATCACGTGACGTCCACCCACTTTCGCTAACTCCACCCAATGTGTCCACCCACTTCCAGCCAGCACGGTTCAGCGCGGTTGTAGTCGAAATGCAACTCCAACAGCCCCGCTCAGCTCGACTCAGCCCAACTCAGCACGGCATGGCTCAGCCGCGTTTGTAGTGGAAAAGTGGCAATAGTTCGCTGAGCTCCGGGTTACAGGATGGCGGAGGCTTAACGATCCACCCAGACACCCCATCCACCACCCCATTTTCCTCATCCGACATCAGGTCTATGGTAGCACACTGCCATACATCCATCTCGTCCATAGCAAGGACACCTCATCTCGCGTCAAACAGCTGTAAAAACGATCGATAAAGAGAATAAGTACTGAGCAATGCACTGCGTATGGACACAACACATGAAAAACACTGAAAAAAAAAGTCACATTGACCAAAACTGAAAAATCTTACCCTCTTTCTTCTGGATCAACTACGAGCCAGCTACTTCATTGCTTCCGCCTGCAATGAAAGATCAGGCTGCTGGTATCTGTAGCTCCTGCGTAAGGTTTCGTAATACATCTTGCAGGCAGCTAGAAAAACAAATGAGAGTACGATTAACAATGTAGCAGTAGGCTAAGCTTAATAAGGGAAAGGAAGAAGGGAAGTGTAGACAGCAGAGAAAGGACAGTATAGGCTACCATAATATTTAGTGAAATAGTTGTTACTTACACCCAATGTTGTCTTTGTCAGCATCATGAAGATTTGGATTTGTCGACAAAGCCCGCACTAAATAGCTTGTCACGGCTTCGTTATGAGGCAAAGTTAGTCTGTGAAAACAAGATGGCTACAGTTAGGATCAGGCTAGGATCTGCATCTATTAACGTATCTCATACAGAATGAAAGCATATTCTTTAAATCTTACCCTTGCGCTGGCTCGTATCGCCTAGTGTTTGTCTCCGAGTTGTGAAGACGGCGTACTGTTTCCTGTGAAAAGAACAAAACAACATTTTTAAGTCACTTGTCCCTCATAGCTAGCTACTGGCTACTTTTAGCTTGGGCTAGCTGCTATGCTTACTTTTAGGCTATTTAGCTTAGCTAGCAGACACCGGACAAATTCTTACTGCAATCATGGGACTCTGCACCCGTCTTTTCTTCCTGGAGTTTGCGTTTTCCCCAAAGTTACGTCCCTCCAAAGCAGTCAATCTGTCTTCCACGGTGTTGAATCTGTCGTCCATAGAGTTGAATCTGTCGGTTACGAACGTAATCAGCTCTGCAATCTGACGAGACAACCCACTGAGAGCAGACAGCAGTTTTCTCTCATCGGTCTGCGGACTTCCCGACACAGGTCCATCGCGTCCAGACACAGGAGTCGACGGAGAGTAGAACGCGAGGCGCTGTCCAGCCATTGAAGATCACCAAGCAGCAAAAATCCCAGAAACCAAGAGAAAGTTCCGGAGCACATGAAAACTACGGTACCTGGTAAGCTACGGTACACCTGTTTATACTGTATGAGCCACGCCCATGACCGCCTGGTCCTGGTCCAATCACATGCAAGGTTATTGTTATACGGTACATGCTCGCATGTTTGTGATATAAACCATTTTGGATATTTTTGAATATAGAAGTATGAAGTTCCTGCTTACTGACTGAATTAAATAATTCTATTATAAGTAATTTCGGCTTGGGTATGGACGAGTCCACCTCTGAGTCATCAGCCTCAGTCTCCTCAGTGGAAGACATGACGGTGGGATTGAGGAGATCCTCAAAGTATTCCTTCCACCGCCCGACAATGTCCCCAGTCGAGGTCAACAGCTCCCCACCCGCACTGTAAACAGTGTTGGCAGAGTACTGCTTCCCCCTCCTGAGGCGCCGGACGGTTTGCCAGAATTTCTTCGAGGCCGACCGATAGTCCTTCTCCATGGCCTCCCCAAACTCCTCCCAGTTCCGAGTTTTTGCCTCCGCAACTGCCCGAGCTGCAGCACGCCTGGCCTGCCGATACCCGTCGGCTGCCTCAGGAGTCCTGGAGGTCAACATGGCCCGATAGGACTCCTTCTTCAGCTTGACGGCATCCCTTACTTCCGGTGTCCACCACCGGGTTCGGGGATTGCCGCCACGACAGGCACCGGAGACCTTGCGGCCACAGCTCCGAACAGCTGCATCCACAATGGAGGTAGAGAACATGGTCCACTCAGACTCAATGTCCCCCGCCTCCCTCGGAAGCTGGGAAAAGCTCTCCCGGAGGTGGGAGTTAAAGACCTCCCCAACAGAGTGCTCGGCCAGACGTTCCCAGCAGACCCTCACCATACGTTTGGGCCTGCCAGGTCTGTCCAGCTTCCTCCTCCGCCAGCGGATCCAACTCACCACCAGGTGGTGATCAGTTGACAACTCAGCCCCTCTCTTCACCCGAGTGTCCAAGACATAGGGTCGGAGATCAGATGACACGACTACAAAGTCGATCATCGACCTCCGACCTAAGGTGTCCTGGTGCCACGTGCACTTATGGACACCCCTATGCTCGAACATGGTGTTCGTTATGGACAAACTGTGACTAGCACAGAAGTCCAATAACAAAACACCACTCGGGTTCAGATCGGGGAGGCCGTTCCTCCCAACCACGCCCCTCCAGGTGTCACTGTCATCGCCCACGTGAGCATTGAAGTCCCCCAGTAGCACAATGGAGTCCCCAGTCTGAGCACCCCTCAGTACCTCTCCCAGGGACTCCAAGAAGGCTGGATACTCTATACTGCTATTTGGCCCGTAGGCACAAACAACAGCAAGAGCCCTCTCCCCAATCCGAAGGCGCAGAGAGGCGACCCTCTCGTTCACTGGGGTAAACTCCAACACATGGCGGCTGAGCTGGGGAGCTATAAGGAAGCCCACACCAGCCCGCCGCCGCTCACCACGGGCGACTCCAGAGAAGTGGAAAGTCCAGCCCCTCTCAAGGAGCTGGGTTCCAGAGCCCAAGCTGTGCGTGGAGGTGAGCCCGACTATCTCTAGCCGGTACCTCTCAACCTCCCGCACAAGCTCAGGCTCCTTCCCCCCCAGCGAAGTGACATTCCATGTCCCAACAGCCAGCCGCTGTGTCCGGGGATCAGGTCGTCGAGGCCCCTGCCTTCGACTGCCACCCAATCCACACTGCACCAAACCCCTACTGCTACCTCTGTGGGTGGTGAACCCACAGGAGGTCGGGCCCACGTCACCTCTTCGGGCTGAGCCCGGCCGGGCCCCATGGGCAAAGGCCCGGCCACCAAGCGCTCGCATACGAGCCCCAACCCCGGGCCTGGCTCCAGGGTGGGGCCCCGGCTGCGTCCTACCGGGCGACGTCACGGTCCTGGATTTTTCCTCCATAGGGGTTTTTTGGTGAACTGCTCTTGGTCTGGCCTGTCACCTAGGACCTGTCTGCCTTGGGAAACCCTAACAGGGGCATAATGCCCCCGACAACATAGCTCCTAGGATCATTCAAGCACACAAACCCCTCCACCACAATAAGGTGGCAGTTCTAGGAGGGGCCGAAGTCACTGAGGTGGTTTGCAAGCTCCTCGGTGGCAAGGCACCGGGGGTGGATGAGATCCGCCCTGAGTATCTCAAGTCTCTGGATGTTGTGGGGCTGTCTTGGTTGACACGCCTCTGCAACATTGCGTGGCGGTCGGGGACAGTGCCTCTGGAGTGGCAGACTGGGGTGGTGGTCCCTCTTTTTAAGAAAGGGGACCGGAGAGTGTGCTCCAATTATAGGGGAATCACACTTCTCAGCCTCCCAGGGAAAGTTTACTCCAGGGTACTGGAGAGGAGAATTCGACCAATAGTCGAACCTCGGATCCAGGAGGAACAATGCGGTTTTCGTCCTGGTCGCGGAACACTGGACCAGCTCTATACCCTTTATAGGGTGCTCGAGGGTTCATGGGAGTTTGCCCAACCAGTCCACATGTGCTTTGTGGATCTGGAGAAGGCATTCGACCGTGTCCCCCGTGGTATTCTGTGGGGGGTGCTTCGGGAGTATGGGGTTCGGGGCTCTTTGCTAAGGGCTGTCCAGTCCCTGTACGAACGGAGCAGGAGTCTGGTTCGCATTGCCGGCAGTAAGTCAGACCTGTTCCCAGTGCATGTTGGACTCCGTCAGGGCTGCCCTTTGTCACCGGTTCTGTTCATAATTTTTATGGACAGAATTTCTAGGCGCAGCCAGGGGCCGGAAGGAATCCTGTTTGGGAACCACAGGATTTCATCTCTGCTTTTTGCGGATGATGTTGTCCTGTTGGCTTCTTCAAACCAGGACCTTCAGCATGCACTGGGGCGGTTTGCAGTCGAGTGTGAAGCGGCTGGGATGAGAATCAGCACCTCCAAGTCCGAGGCCATGGTTCTCGACCGGAAAAGGGTGGCTTGCCCTCTCCAGGTTGGTGGAGAAGTCCTGCCTCAAGTGGAGGAGTTTAAGTATCTCGGGATCTTGTTCACGAGTGAGGGAAGGATGGAGCGTGAGATCGACAGGCGGATCGGTGCAGCCTCCGCAGTGATGCGGTCGCTTTACCGGTCCGTCGTGGTGAAGAAGGAGCTGAGCCAAAAGGCGAAGCTCTCAATTTACCGGTCGATCTACGTTCCGACTCTCACCTATGGTCATGAGCTTTGGGTAATGACAGAAAGAACAAGATCGCGGATACAAGCGGCTGAAATGAGTTTCCTTCGCAGGGTGGCTGGGCGCTCCCTTAGAGATAGGGTGAGAAGCACAGTCACTCGGGAGGAGCTCGGAGTAGAGCCGCTGCTCCTTCACATCGAGAGGAACCAGCTGAGGTGGCTCGGGCATCTTTTTCGGATGCCTCCTGGACGCCTCCCTGGGGAGGTGTTCCAGGCATGTCCCCCCGGGAGGAGGCCCCGGGGAAGACCCAGGACACGCTGGAGGGACTATGTCTCTCGGCTGGCCTGGGAACGCCTCGGTGTTCTTCCCGAGGAGCTGGCCGAGGTGTCTGGGGAAAGGGAAGTTTGGGCTTCCATGCTTAGACTGCTGCCTCCGCGACCCGGTCCTGGATAAGCGGAAGAAGACGAGAGACGAGAGATAAGTAATTTCAAGATTCCCCTGAAATAAACACAGAGGCCACAGATTAGGCTTCTTTTAACAGCAGTTTGAGATGCATATGATTTTTTTAAACTATAGTTTCACAATCTTTTCATACTCAAATGGTCATGTTAACGATGGCCTATTCACAGTGTTCAAACCATGCCGATATTTTCGGGGGGTCCCTTTTTTTCCCTGGGGGGGGGGGGGGGGGTGTGCTTGTGCTTGCGCTTGTCTCAGAGTGCGGATCTCCAAACACATGAGAAGCCTATCTTACGCACATATCACGCGGACTCCACACCTCCACACACGCATCGCGTCTGAAGTCATAACTCATCAGGGGAAATCATGTCCACATTGGCATGTTCAAAAAATAACCTCGCATCAACAATGATATCAATGGGAACATTACCAATGGTAACAATGGGAAAATTCTGGGGACACAAACTAGTAGAAAGGAAGTGTGTTGGCACTGTTGGCACACTTCCTTTCTACTAGTTTGTGTCCCCAACCTGGCAGCAGCAGTCATTGTCATATCGGTTTATCTTTGATGTGAACACAACACTTCGGATATGCAAATGCTTCCCGTTACACACGATTGCTATGTCAATAAACATCATTTTGCCAATATTTTAGAGACCCCCCCAACATTTCCCAAATCATGTTTTCAAGGGATCTCATGTCTGTTTCAGGGGATCTCGGATCCCCCGAGTACCCCCGTAGTTCGAACGGTGCCTATTCACTCTGCCATGGACATATTTATGCACTGACTGTGGTCATTTGACTGGTCTCATACTAAAATGGCCATGCTAATGATGGCCTATTCACTCAGACATGGACATATTCATGCAATGAGTATGGTCGTTTGAGGTGTCGAATGTGGGCATTTGCATGCATTGTAATTTATTGCATGGATATGAATTTAAATGTGTGTTTTACATTTGCATAGGATGAGTATGTGACTGAAGAGGGGGAAAGCCTTGCTGAGGAGCAGAGTGAAGCCTGTCCAGACATACAAGATGGAGAGGGGCATGGAAGTGATCAGTTCAGAAGTGAAAAACCAGAAGACTTGATGAAATTTCTGGCCATGATGCTTTTGTCATGGCAATCAGCCTTCAAGATTTCTGATAATGCCATCACATCGCTTCTTCTGTGCATCAAACAGTTTGTGTGGATACTTGGAAATGTTCTCTGTGTTAATTCCCTCACTGCCTTTTCCATCAATATTCCAGCAATATACAGGTTTTGTACTGTTGCTATTATTGATAGACAATAACCAAGCAAAACCAAGTCCTTGGCTGCTACTTTCACAGTACACTGTTGAAACACATTATTGTTGCATTCATGTCTTTGTTATTTTTAGTACGAGTAAAAGTTTTTCATCTCACTGTGTACTATGTATGGCTTAAATGACAATAAACCTTCTTGACTTGACTTGTGTGCAGCAACTCAGTTTTAAAAAGCTTACAATTCTACAATTCTTACAATTAAGTTAATACCTTTTAGTAAAATGTTACCTGGGAACTCCCCCTGCTATCCTGATTTGCATTTGTATAGCCTTCCCTAGGCTTAGGGGAAGGGGGGTCATGGGGGACAACTGCCAAAGCAAGTTACACGTCCATTTCTGACAATTCACGGCAGTTTTCAGTGTTGCCTGCAAATTGCTGTAAATTGTCATAAACCTGAAATTCCACAGAAATCTACAGTCCCGTTTGCTCCCGTAAATCCTACTTTTCATGCAGTGTCATTTCTGCCGCGCATTAAGCTGGAATGCTGAGAAATTAAATGAAACGTCACTGAATGATAACTAGGCTATGTGTTTAAATTCCACTTGTGCAAAAATGCTCAGCCTTCGTCCCAACAGTTTAGTAGCCTATCTTAACTTTTGTCATTAGATGCGTAAAATAGCGTAAACTATAAACCAAGTTTCACTAGTTCGCCCTTGAGTGCTTGGTGTACAGTAAGCATGTTTGGCATGTCAGCTGGCCTCGGTACCTGGATGCTTTCAGCGGAGATCATACGGGATGAGATCCGCTTCACACACCCCCTATAGAGGAATTGCAGCTGGGTGCTCTAGTGAAATGGAGGAGAAGGGGGAGGTGGTGGGACAATTCGAGAAGCCTTCGCGCATGACAGGTGAAAGGAGCAGGAGGGATTAAATCTCCGGGAAGGCGGGAGCAGGTAATGACAGCTGTCAACCACTCCGCAGGCTTCCTCCCGAACTACGTTTATACAAACAACATTTATTTTAAATACCGAAATCACGCACAGCCACTTCACCTCTCTAACTTAAATCCTGGAAGTGTGCTAGAGAATACTGTGCAGTTTAATGATCTCGTTATCAGCTGAATCGGCATGCACTAGAATATTAATGTTATAAATTAAGTTGGGATATTTATTAATAACTAACATAACCAGACGAACTGTCTTCACCTACAAAACAACAGCAGTGTCTGTACAAAAAATTAAGTGACGGGGCATGCCAAACAAACTGTGCAATTGCAATTTTTTTTTAACAGCTGCATGGAGGAAAGGAGGTGAGAGGAGAAACTGGCGCATCTGCTCAAGTTTGTGGCGTGCAATTATCAACTCGTATGCATTCAATTGTCTCTGTTATTAGTTAGCAATAGAGGTAATTTGCTATCACCAAATCGCCGATTATCAACGAAAGGAGAGGGAGAGATGGCGGGCGCACATGTTTTGGCGGCCACAGACAAAGCCTACTTCAGTGTTATGCTGCCCCCATGGCTGCAAGTTGTAACTGCACCCTTACCGCAGTTTACCGCGAGGGCCCCTACCGTTCTGCGGCAGACAGGCGAGCATTCTGAGTATGTCACTAGTGTATAGTAATGACTGGCCGAGGCACCTTGAACATCTGAGGGCCGTCCTTAGGCCGCTGAGGTGAGCGGGGCTCACAGCCAACCCAAAGAAGTGTGCGATTGGGCAGGTGGAAGTACGGTATCTGGGCTTCCACTTGGGCAACGGGCAGGTGCGTCCCCAAATTAATAAGGCGGCAGCAATTGCGGCCTGCCCGAGGCCCAAGACCAGAAATGGGGTGAGACAGTTACTGGGGCTGGCTGGCTATTACCATAGGTTTATACCTAATTATTCGGACGTCACCAGGCCGCTGAGTGATCTCACTAAAAAGTGGGGCCCAGATCCGGTCCAGTGGACGGAGCAATGCCAGCGGGCTTTTTCAGAGGTAAAGGCTGCACTGTGTGGGGGGCCACTTTTACACTCCCCTGACTTTTCTCTCCCCTTTGTGTTGCAGACCGATGCATCAGACAGAGGGCTGGGGCAGTTTTGTCCCAGGAGGTGGAGGGAGAGGACCACCCCGTCCTCTACATCAGTAGGAAGCTGTCAGCACGTGAGGGGTGCTACAGCACCATTGAAAAGGAGTGTCTGGCGATCAAGTGGGCGGTCCTCGCCCTCCGTTACTACCTGCTGGGGCACCCTTTCACCCTCTGTTCGGACCACGCGCCCCTCCAGTGGCTCCACCGCATGAAAGATGCCAACAAGCGGATCACCCGTTGGTATCTGGCACTCCAACCCTTTAATTTCAAGGTGGTCCACAGGCCGGGGGCGCAGATGGTCGTGGCGGACTTCCTCTCCCATCAAGGGGGGGGGAGTCGGCTGCAGGCTGGACGGCTGCCCGGCCTGAGTCGGGCGGTGGGGGTATGTGGCAGCGGGGGCGTGGTCAAGCGCCGGTCTGTGACAGGAGGGCGGAGTCAGGGAAGGTAAGTGGCAGAATCACTACACCTGAGAGCAATTAAACTGTGTTTGTGTGTCTTCCCAGTGACCGCGCCCTACTTAAGGAGGGAGAGCGAGAGCAGAGGGGCAGATCCCCGAACAAGACGCCTGTCGTGTGTGTGTCTGTGTGAGATAAATATTGTTCACTGAAAAGTGTGGCAATAAAAGCCCTATACCAAAACCTGATCTCTGTCCTGCCGTCCTCTGTGCTCCACCCACCCATACGAACTGCCACAATATGTTACCTCTGGGTGATATTATTCGTAAGTACAGTATGGTATTAGCTTCCACGGTTATGCGGATGACACACAGTTGCATGTTTCTGCAAAGCCAGATGAGAGACACCAGCTAAATAGAATTAAGGAATGTGCAGAGGACATTAGACACTGGATACTTAACTTCCTTCTGCTTAACTCTGACAAGACAGAAGTACTTGTCCTAGTACCACGTGCAACTGGAAGTAGGTTTTCTGATTACACAGTAACTCTGGATGGCCTTTCTGTTTCTTCACATGCAGCAGTAAAAGACCTCAGTGTGATCATGGACTCCAGTCTTTCATTTGAAACTCATATCGGTAACATTACCTGGATAACTTTCTTTCATCTCAGAAATATCACTAAGATAAGAAATATAATGTCACTACATGGCACAGAAAAACTAGTTCATGCTTTTGTTACCCCTAGATTGGAGTATTTTAATTCCTTACTGTCTGGATGTTCCAATAAGTGCATAAACAAGCTCCAGTTAGTTCAAAATGCAACAACAAGAGTCCTTACTAGAACTAGAAGATATGACATCACCCCTATTTTATCCACACTGCACTGATTCCCAATCAAATTTCATATTGATTATAAAATACTACTGTTGACCTTTAAAGCACTGAATGGTCTTGCACCACAGTACCTTAGTGAACTTCTGGTCCTTTATGACCTGCCACGCCTACTTAGATCAAGAGGTGCAGGGTATCTGCTGGTACCTCATATAGTGAAGGCTACATCGGGGGCAGAGCCTTTTCTTACAAAGCCCCACAGTTATGGAACAGCCTTCCAAGCAGTGTTCGGGACTCAGACACAGTCTCAGTATTTAAGTCTCAGCTGAAAACATATCTATCTGTTTATTCAAGCCTTCTGTTAATAATTTTATTAGGTAAAGGAGTAGATCTGGAGGGTCCTCAGGCATAGAGTGTTTTGGCAAACTGGGATGTATGGATGCTGTCAGCACCCAACCCACTCACTCACTCAGGTTTGTTGATGTTGTAGTAGCTGGCTGCTTATGTCCCAGGGTGCCCTCATGTCTGTGCTACATTCTGGCTCTCCCCTTTTAGTTATGCTGTCATAGTTAGTCTTGCCAGAGTCCTTGCTTGCACTCAGTGCAAAATGTATCATGTTCTTACTCAGTTGGTGACATTGGGCATACCTAACAACCTGTGCCCCCCCATCTCTTCCCTCTATCTGTCCCTCTGAGTTACATGTCAATCCTGAGACACTAGTAAGATGCTGACCTCTTCTGATCCTCTGACTCACCTGATCTATCCTGATGCCCTACATCTGGCTGGAGTCTCATCCCATCACTCCTGTAGAGGATGGCCCCATATGGACAGTCAAAAGTCACACTTGGAAGATAGCTCTGAACACTTACAGTAATACATTTATGTCTGAGGACTACAGTTGACTTGCTAACTTAAGGACTGCAGTCATCATGAACAGTTTTGAACTCAAGTTTCCATCAATGAACAGTTTATAACTTCAACAAAAAGACTTCATGTTAAAACTATAATGAATTTCCTGGTTTCACAGTCAGACTTTGTGACTATATATGACACAGTTATAGAAGCAAGTTATTTATGATCATGCTATCTGTCATCACCCAAATGAGGATGGGTTCCCTTTTGAGTCTGGTTCCTCTCAAGGCTTTTTCCTCATGTTGTCTGAGGGAGTTTTTCCTTGCCACTGTCACCACAGGCTTGCTCATTGGGGATAAATTATGCATAAAATTAGCTCATGTTTAAAGTCTTTAATTTTCTGTAAAGCTTCTTTGCGACAATGTCTATTGTTAAAAGCACTATATAAATAAACTTGACTTGACCTGAAGTGGGCCATCCTCCAGTAGGTCAGCCATGGCCCAGATCATCAGCACCAGCACTTTCACTCACTGGCTTACAGCAAAGTGGGCTGGCTGTTCACATTTGTCCAACAGCTCCAGGATGCATGTGGCTGCTGGCTGGCAAGTGTGATGTTGAATCCATCATCAAACGAGAGACACTGGAGCAGTTTGTTGCCAAACAAGACATCAGCATCGATCTGGTGTCACCAAATGATGTCACTGGAGGAGGTGATCCGACTGGCCGAAGATAATCTGATGGCGTTTCTAGGAACAGGCTCTGTGACAACTTACTCCCTCCCCCCCTCTCTCTCACACTCACTTTCTCCTTCTCTCTCTCCTCACCCTCCCCTACCCCAGCCCTGCGGAAACAGGGGCCAATTCCCCCGAAACCCACTCCCCGCACTTGTGTCTCTCCTCATGTTTCTACTCTCCCTCCTCCTTCTGTGTCTGTGCTACCATTAACCCCCTCTCTCTCTCTCCACAAATGAACTCATCCATGCCCACCACAACTGAGAGCCAGCCCTGGCAGGTCTGTAGGCATGGAGGGAAGGTGGGGATTCAGCACTTCTGCAAGGAGGCGGGGCTACTAATTTGCATCTCCAATGCACCTCAGACTTCCCCTGATTGAGTGGGGGCATATAGGATAGTCATGAGTATTCAAAGGGGTACACATCAGGCTTTGGTTGATTCGGATTGTAATCAGACCTCCATACATCGAAGCATGACTTGGTGCGGGGCACTGGGAAATATACATTTGGTGAAGGCCAACTGTGTGCATGGGGACATAAAAAATATCCATTACTGCCCATCACTATTCATTTCTGAGGAGAAAATCATAATGTAGAAATTGCGGTTAGTCCCAGCCTCATTCACCCGCTGATCCTGGGAACCGATTGGCTGGGGTTTAAAACAGTAATGAAACAGATAGTAGTGGGTGGGTCCTACAGTAGCAACCATCACAGGGGGATCCTGCTGAAATGTTAGCTGGGGAGGCAGTCCCAAGACTGTCCACTTCAGCATCGTGTCATGATGACACAGAGAATGGGGAAAGCCTTCCTCCCTTTCTGGGGAATCCCTTAGGGGACTTCCCATTGGAGCAACCATGTGACAAGTCTCTGAGACATGCTTTTGACCAAGTAAAAGAAATTGATGACCAAATCCTCCAGCCTAATGTTGCACTTTCCTTCTTGTACTTTTGTAGCATTAAGGATAGGCTGTATCGAGCAATGCAGGACACTCAAACTAAAGAAAAGATGACACAGTTGTTGGTCATGAAGTGCTGCAGGGAACTTTTATTCCCTGTGGCTCATCATAATCGTATGGCTGAGCATTTGGGGGAGGATAAAACATTAAATCATCTCATGGCCCATTTCTATTGGCCAGGGATTCACGCTGATGTCCGCAGGTGGTGTGCATCATGTTGTGAATGCCAGCTGGTAAATCCAGTGACTACACCAAAAGCACCATTGCGCCCACTGCCACTGATGGAGATCCCCTTCGAAAGAACTGGCATGGATCTCATTGGGCCATTAGATTGATCTGCACACAAGTATCGCTTTGGACTAGTCAAAGTGGATTAAGCAACATGATATCCAGAAGCAGTGCTGCTCTGCAATATCTCAGCATGCAGTGTTGTGGAGGCACTCTTCCGTGTTATCTCCTGAGCCGGGATTCTGAAAGAAATCCTGACTGATCAAGGCACTACTTTTATGTCACACACATTGCATGAATTGTACAAATTATTGGGGATTAAATCAATTCATACTAGTGTTTATCATCTGCAAATGGACTGGCTGGTCAAACGATTTAACCAAACACTTAAGAACATGATTCGTAAGTTCCTTCATGGGGATGCTAAAAATTGGGACAGGTGGCTTGACCCTCTGTTGTTTGCAGTGCACAAGGTCCCACAAGCCTCCACCAGGTTTTCCCCATTTGAATTGCTGTATGGGCGCAAGCCCTCTGGTGTCTTAGACTTCATTAGAGAAAATTGGAAGGAGGGGCCTTTTCAAAGCAAAAATGAAATTCAATACATTCTTGACCTGACAGCAAAACTCCACACACTGAGTCACAGAACCCAGGAGAATGTGATACAGGCCCAAAAACATTAAGCTTGCCTGTTCAACAGAGGGGCATGGTTAAGGGAATTTGCACTGGGAGATAAAGTCCTCATTTTACTGCCCACCTCAAGTTTAAAATTACTCGCCAAGTGGCAAGGGCTCTTTGAGGTCACATGGTGAATTAGGGAGGTCAACTATGAGATCAAATGGCCAGATCGGGTGACACATATCGAATTTACCAACTCAGTCTCCTAAAACCATGGAGAGAAGAGGTTCCTGTGGCTTTGGCAATGGTAGTTCCAGAGAGGGCAGAGCTGGGACTGGAGGTAAGTCTAAAAAGTGCAGCCAAATTCACCCTGGTCCCCTGTGGAGACCACCTCTCACCATCCCAGGGAGCACAGGTAATTAGATTGCAGGAGGAATTCTCCAGTTTGTTCTTACCCCTCCCTGGTCACACTAACCTCACAGAGCACCACATTGAGACTCCTCCAGGGGTGGTGGTATGCAGCCACCCATATCAGCTGATCCCATATTGGCAGATTCCTTGACTCCATTATCCTGTGAGAAAACTGCCTTTTCCACTCCATTTGGCTTACACCAATTTGTAACCCTTCCTTTCAGGTTGTTTGGGGCTCCAGCAATGTTTCAGTGTCTCATAGACTGAATTCTCCATCCCCACAATGCATATGCAGCAGGATACTTCGATGAGGATCATTTATAGTAATGATTGGGAGCAGCATTTACAATATCTTAGGGCAGTTCTGAGGTCACTGAAGTATGCTGGGCTCACAGCAAACCCGAAGAAATGTGCAACTGGATGGGTGGAAGTACGGTATCTGGGCTTCCACTTGGGTCATGGGCAGGTGTGTCCCCAAATTGATAAGACTGCAGCGATTGCAGCCTGCCCGCAACCTAAGACCAAGAAGGGGCTGAGGCAGTTCCTGGGGCTGGCTGGTTATTATACACGATTTGTGCCTAACTTTTCAGACATCTCCAGCCCACTGACTGACTTCACTAAAAAGGGGGTGCCAGATGGAGTGGATGGAGTCATGCAAATGGGCTCAAGTAAACCGCTCAAGTAAAGGCGGTTTTGTGTCTGGGCCCTCTGTTGCATTCTCCTGACTTTTCTCTCCCTTTTGTTTTACAGACCAACATGTCAGACAGAGGGCTGCGGGCTGTTTTGTCCCAGGTGGTGGAGGGGGAGGAATATCTGGTGCTGTACATCAGCTGCAAGCTCTCCATGCAAGAATCAAAGTACAGCACAATAGAAAAGGAATGTGTCTGGCCATCAAGTGGGCAGTCCTCACTCACCAGTACTACCAGCTAGGATGCCCATTCACCCTCTGTTCCAATCATGCCCCACTCCAGTGGCTCCACCGCATGAAGGATGGCAACGCATGGATCACTCATTGGTATCTGGCCCTTCAGCCCTTTAAATTCGAGGTGGTCCACAGGCCGGGGGCACAGATGGTGGTGGTGGATTACCTCTCCTGCCGGGGGAGAAGTCAGCAGCTCTCCAGCCTGAGTTGGGCAGTGGGGGTATGTGGCAGTGGGGGTGTGGTCAATTGTCAGCTGTGAATGGCGAGGAGGCAGGTTGAACCAGTAGGTAACATGTGATGAGGTCCACCTGTGCCAAATTACTGGTTGTCTATTAACCTGTGTCTCTGTGTCTTTCAGACAGTCAGGAATGAGAGAGAGTGAGAGCAGGGTCACTCCACGTGTGTGCGTACTGGATGTTTACATGTTGAGCTGCCACTGAAAAGTGTCAAACTAAAAAGAACAAACCTGTTCTGAAGTCTGCTTCCAGTTCCTATTCCCCCAAAAGTCTGAGAATTGTTGTAGACTGCAGTTGTCATGAACAGTTTTGCACTCAAGTTTCCATCAATTAACAGCTGATAACTTCAACTAAATAGACTTCATGCTAAAACTATAATGAATTTCCTGGTTACACAATTGTACTTTGTGACTATATTGGACACGGTTATCAAAGTAAGTTATTTATAATCATGCCATCTGTTATCACTTAAATGAGGATGGGTTCCCATTTGAGTCTGGTTCCTCTCAAGGTTTCTTCCTCATATTGTCTGAAGGGGTTTTTCCTTGCCACCATCACCTCAGGCTTGCTTATGAGGGACAAATAAATTTATTCAGGATACAATTAGTTCATATGTTTAAAGTCTTTATTTTTCTGTAAAGCTGCTCTGCAACAAAGTTGTTAAAAACACTATACACATGAACTGACATGACTTGACATGACAAACAAGACCTATAGAACTGTCTTGACATATACAGTGGTGCTTGAAAGTTTGTGAACCCTTTAGAATTTTCTATATTTCTGCATAAATATGACCTAAAACATCATCAGATTTTCCCACAAGTCATAAAAGTAGATAAAGAGAACTCAGTTAAACAAATGAGACAAAAATATTATAATTGGCCATTTATTTACTGAGGAAAATGATCCAATATTACATATCTGTGAGTAGCAAAAGTATGTGAACCTTTGCTTTCAGTATTTGGTGTGACCCCCTTGTGCAGCAATAACTGCAACTAAACGTTTCCGGTAACTGTTGATCAGTCCTGCACACTGGCTTGGAGGAATTTTAGCCCATTCCTCTGTATAGAACAGCTTCAACTCGGGAATGTTGGTGGGTTTCCTTACATGAACTGCTCGCTTCAGGTCCTTCCACAATGTTTTGATTGGATTAAGGTCAGGACTTTAACTTGGCCATTCCAAAACATTCACTTTATTCTTCTTTAACCATTCTTTGGTAGAACGACTTGTGTGCTTAGGGTTGTTGTCTTGCTGCATGACCCATCTTCTCTTGAGATTCAGTTCATGGACAGATGTCCTGATATTTTCCTTTAGAATTTGCTGGTATAATTCAGAATTCATTGGTCCATCACTGATGACAAGCCATCCTGGCACAGATGCAGCAAAACAGGCCCAAACCATGATACTACCACCACCATATTTCACAGATGGGATCAGGTTCTTATGCTGAAATGTAGTGTTTTCCTTTCTCCAAACATAACGCTTCTCATTTAAACCAAAAAGTTCTATTTTGGTCTCATCCGTCCACAAAACATTTTTCCAATAGCCTTCTGGCTTGTCCACATGATCTTTAGCAAACTGCAGATGAGCAGCAATGTTCTTTTTGGAGAGCAGTAGCTTTCTCCTTGCAAACCTGTCATGCACTTTATTGTTGTTCAGTGTTCTCCTGATGGTGGACTCATGAACATTAACATTAGCCAATGTGAGAGAGGCCTTCAGTTGCTTAGAAGTTACCCTGGGGTCCTTTGTGACCTCGCCGACTATTACACGCCTTGCTCTTGGAGTGATCTTTATTGGTCGACTATTCCTGGGGAGGGTAACAATGGTCTTGAATTTCCTCCATTTGTACACAATTTGTCTGACTGTGGATTGGTGGAGTCCAAACTCTTTAGAGACGGTTTTTTCACCTTTTCCAGCCTGATGAGCATCAACAACGCTTTTTCTGAGGTCCTCAGAAATCTCCTTTGTTCGTGCCATGATACACTTCCAAAAACATGTGTTGTGAAGATCAGACCTTGATAGATCCCTGTTCTTTAAATAAAACAGGGTGCCCACTCACACCTGATTGTCATCCCATTGATTGAAAACACCTGACTCTAATTCCACATTCAAATTAACTGCTAATCCTAGAGGTTCACATACTTTTGCCACTCACAGATATGTAATATTGGATCATTTTCCTCAATAAATAAATCTCATCTCATTATCTCTAGCCACTTTATCCTTCTGCAGGGTCGCAGGCAAGCTGGAGCCTATCCCATCTGACTACGGGCGAAAGGTGGGGTACACCCTGGACAAGTCGCCAGGTCATCACAGGGCTGACACATAGACACAGACAACCATTCACACTCACATTCACACCTACGGTCAATTTAGAGTCACCAGTTAACCTAACCTGCATGTCTTTGGACTGTGGGGGAAACCGGAGCACCCGGAGGAAACCCACGCGGACACGGGGAGAACATGCAAACTCCACACAGAAAGGCCCTCGCCGGCCCTGGGGCTCGAACCCAGGACCTTCTTGCTGTGAGGCGACAGCGCTAACCACTACACCACCGTGCCGTCAATAAATAAATGACCAAGTATAATATGTTTGTCTCATATTTTTAACTGAGTTCTCTTTATCTACTTTTAGGACTTGTATGAAAATCTGATGATGGTTTAGGTCATATTTATGCAGAAATATAGAAAATTCTAAAGGGTTCACAAACTTTCAAGCACCACTGTAGTATGTTAGATTTTAATTACAGTTTTATAAAGGTTTTAGTATTATACATTGATATTTGTATAATCAAAGAACAACCAAGATACGAAAAAACCCCCACCTTTTTCCAGTGCTTGTTATTTTAGAATACAGAATATAGGCTGTAGCCCTTTTAGGTTTCAGACTGTTCATTCAGATTGAATGACATGAAACACCCAGAGGGGGAAAAAATGTTGGATAGTGTCAACAGAATCCTGACTGGCTAATGTATAATCTACTTGGCAACCTTCCCTCTGAGAAATAGCCTGGCAGAGAATAGAGTGTTCAGTGATACCCTAAATTGAACATATTCTCACTGCTACTACAGAACAAGACTTCATTCACTACTGGGTCACTCAGTTTCAGTAATTGTTTTATCCTTGTCTGGGTCACAGACACCCTAGATGTACAATACACCCACATTCACAAAGTTATTCATCCCTAAGGAAACCCATGCAAACACAGGGAGAAAATGTGAAACACAGACAGTAACACAGGTCCTGGATTGAATCAGGACTCTGGTATGTGTAAATTGTTGTAACTATGTCATCCTGAATATCTACTACTGGCATTCACAGAGGCCTGCCCTAACTGCAGCATAATGTCTTTAGCAGCAGAATACAAAGATAATCTCTCTTCATCATTTTACACAGGCACTGTACAACCCAGTGGCGGCTCCTGAATTTTTTTTCAGCGGGGGGCAATTTTCCCCCGTTATGTCTACACGGACCGTAAATGTCCACAGGACTGAAGTAAATTGACCTAGGTAGCAAATCAATTGGCCGGACTTGTTTTTGCCTGGTAAATTCAGATATCAATATAGACAATATCTCTTCTCTCCACTAGGTGGCAACACTAAACAAGTTAAAGGTGGCAAACTAAGGTAGCCTAGTAAACTAGACCCACCCGCCTATAGGCCAAAAATATTTTTGCCTACGAGTGGCAAATATTCACATTTAGTCTGGCTTGCCAGGCTAAAACTAAGGAAGATTCATTGTGAAGCCTTCAAAGCAAAACATTTGGCATCACAATCAATTAATATTACATTACTCATTTATTTTCTCATATTATTCCAGAAGTTTATAATAAGTAGACACAAATTCTTAATTATAAACATATTCTAATTTCTTCAATTCTAAAGAATGCAATTAAATTGGCAGGATATAAATCCAAAAGTGTTTAAGTTTTGAAAAAGATGAAGAAAAGCATAACCATCAAACAAACATGTGCAGCTTAATTATGTGGTTTTTTTAATATGGAATTGTACCATTTTAACAATAAATAATTCTAAATAAATTCTGCAGTTTTTTTTCCCAAGAATTCCTCCAGAAAGCCATGCCTTAAAAGGAAATTTAAAGTATTACAAGCAATGAACACAAAAGGCTTTAGTTATTTAGCTATACACACACAAGGTTACACAAGGTTTTGTAGTCAGTGCAACTTGGCTTAACAAGTTGGAAAAAAGGTAAGGTGCTGCTGGCTCCAATGAACACATATACTGTACAATATATAAAAACTGAAAATATGCTTAATTTACACCAAGTCAGAGAGAACTTGAGGCTAATGAAATATTCCAAGCATGGCAATGTTAAACTGCCATTGGTAAAACAAAAACATGGCAATGTTAAACTGCCATTGGTAAAACACACACAAAAACAACTTTTGCCTAGTAAATTCAAATATCAGATATCACTGTACCGTCTGCTGTGCTACTTCCAGGGTGGAAGAGAACGCAAGGGTAGCAAAAAAGAGCATTGACTACATCACAGCCAGCTAGCCAAGTTTTCCGGTGGTACCAGTTCTTGTTAAACCCTCTTGAGTAGGTCTTCTCCCCCTTCGTAGACACTTGCTTGATGTTTAAATTCGGTCTAGGAGGTCCTAGCTGTTTGATTGCCGTTTTCTCCTCATTGGTACGATGACTAAAGGGAACTTCGTTCAGAGACGCTATCGTATTGTTGCACTCAACACTCGCCGCCATCTTCATAGAATGTTCACACATTTCCCGCGCAAGTTGCGTTTTCCAGCCCAAAATTATGTTCAAAACCCGCCAAAATGCACTTAAAACCAATCTGGCAACACTTGCACGGCGCAACAGGCGTATGACGTAAGCACGCTGCTTGTGCGAGCACATAAAACCTAATAGAAAATGCATTGGGAGCATGATTTTCGAAAAAAAAAACGTACGTACCATTAGTGTCAATGGGAGATTTTGGGGCAAATCTGAACCTGACAGAAATCGCCCAAAAAGGGCGTGGCTACACCAGGCGCGACCTTAGCCTGATTGGACAATGACATTACTGTTGGTAGTAGGAGTAGATAAAAAAAAAACTCCCTCCCTGTTTGGGAGTGCGTCGCCCAAATCGCCCCGATTAACGAGCCGCCAGTGGTACAACCACAGTGTGGAGTTACATGAACACTAGATACTGCAAAACAGCAGACAAGCTTGAAAACAAAACTATAATAAAAACACTAAACTATAATACAATTAAAAATAATAATAATAATAATAATAATAATAATAATAATAATAATAATGATGATGAGCTCCTATGCATGTTTAAGCATGACATGAGCAGAACACTCGGCTTGAGAACAATTCCTCTAGTAGAGAGGTCAGATACCTCATTAGTACAGATTATTGAAGCTTTGAGCATAATACCACCCTGCATACAGCCCAAATATACAAGAGCTGATATTTTGGTTTGTAAAGCATATGATGCCCTAGCAAATTGGTGAAACAATACAACTTGCTATTGGCACTTAGGGAAAAATATTCACAGTAAAAAGTTACAGAAAACTTAGATACAACACTTCAAGCTATGGGAGTCATGGCAACAGAACGCAGCAAAATCACTGGGTCTGTTAACACAGACAAAGAAACATTTTTGATTTGTGGAACCTGGTATAAACAAACAAACAAGCAAACATAAGTGCATTGCAGCAGGTATGGTTGGTATCTGGACAAGTTTTGGTCACAGGCATAGGAAATGTTAATTGCCTCCTTGTACCTAAGATGAGAGCAAAACACCTGATGCAACATATTGTGCTTCAGTGCTCATCTGCACAGGCACATTATTCCAATAGAGTTGGGTTTCAAAGGCTACAACAGAGAAGTACAGTGGTGCTTGAAAGTTTGTGAACCCTTTAGAATTTTTATATTTCTGCATAAATATGACCTAAAACATCATCAGATTTTCACACAAGTCCTAAAAGTAGATAAAGAGAACCCAGTTAAACAAATGAGACAAAAATATTATACTTGGTCATTTATTTATTGAGGAAAATGATCCAATATTACATATCTGTGAGTGGCAAAAGTATGTGAACCTTTGCTTTCAGTATCTGGTGTGACCCCCTTGTGCAGCAATAACTGCAACTAAACGTTTGCGGTAACTGTTGATCAGTCCTGCACACTGGCTTGGAGGAATTTTAGCCCATTCCTCCGTACAGAACAGCTTCAACTCTGGGATGTTGGTGGGTTTCCTCACATGAACTGCTCGCTTCAGTTCCTTCCACAACATTTCAATTGGATTAAGGTCAGGACTTTGACTTGGCCATTCCAAAACATTAATTTTATTCTTCTTTAACCGTTTTTGGTAGAACGACTTGTGTGCTTAGGGTCATTGTCTTGCTGCATGACCCACCTTCTCTTGAGATTCAGTTCATGGACAGATGTCCTGACATTTTCCTTTAGAATTCGCTGGTATAATTCAGAATTCATTGTTCCATCAATGATGGCAAGCCGTCCTGGCCCAGATGCAGCAAAACAGGCCCAAACCATGATACTACCACCACCATGTTTCACAGATGGGATAAGGTTCTTATGCTGAAATGCATTGTTTTCCTTTCTCCAAACATAATGCTTCTCATTGAAACCAAAAAATTCTATTTTGGTCTCATCCATCCAAAATTTTTTTCCAATAGCCTTCTGGCTTGTCCATGTGATCTTTAGCAAACTGCAGATGAGCAGCAATGTTCTTTTTGGAGAGCAGTGGCTTTCTCCTTGCAACCCTGCCATGCACACCATTGTTGTTCAGTGTTCTTCTGATGGTGGACTCATGAACATTAACATTAGCCAATGTGAGAGAAGCCTTCAGTTGCTTAGAAGTTACCCTGGGGTCCTTGGGGACCTTGCAGACAATTGCATGCCTTGCTGTTGGAGTGATCTTTGTTGGTCGACCACTCCTGGGGAGGGTAACAATGGTCTTGAATTTCCTCCATTTGTACACAATCTGTCTGACTGTGGATTGGTGGAGTCCAAACTCTTTAGAGATTGTTTTGTAACCTTTTCCAGCCTGATGAGCATCAACAACGCTTTTTCTGAGGTCCTCAGAAATCTCCATTGTTTGTGCCATGATACATTTCCACAAACGTGTTGTGAAGATCAGACTTTGATAGATCTCTGTTCTTTTAATAAAACAGGGTGCCCAGTCACACCTGATTGTCATCCCATTGACTGAAAACACCTGACTCTAATTTCACCTTCAAATTAACTGCTAATCCTTGAGGTTCACATACTTTTGCCACTCACAGATATGTAATATTGGATCATTTTCCTCAATAAATAAATGACCAAGTGTTATATTTTTGTCTCAGTTGTTTAACTGGGTTCTCTTTATCTACAGTGGTGCTTGAAAGTTTGTGAACCCTTTAGAATTTTCTATATTTCTGCATAAATATGACCTAAAACATCATCATATTTTCACACAAGTCCTAAAAGTAGATAAAGAGAACCCAGTTAAACAAATGAGACAAAAATATTATACTTGGTCATTTATTTATTGAGGAAAATGATCCAATATTACATATCTGTGAGTGGCAAAAGTATGTGAACCTTTGCTTTCAGTATCTGGTGTGACCCCCCTTGTGCAGCAATAACTGCAACTAAACGTTTCCGGTAACTGTTGATCAGTCCTGCACACCGGCTTGGAGGAATTTTAGCCTGTTCCTCCATACAGAACAGCTTCAACTCTGGGATGTTGGTGGGTTTCCTCACATGAACTGCTCACTTCAGGTCCTTCCACAACATTTCTATTGGATTAAGGTCAGGACTTTGACTTGGCCATTCCAAAACATTAACTTTATTCTTCTTTAACCATTCTTTGGTAGAATGACTTGTATGCTTAGGGTTGCTGTCTTGCTGCATGACCCACCTTCTCTTGAGATTTAGTTCATGGACAGATGTCCTGATATTTTCCTTTAGAATTTGCTGGTATAATTCAGAATTCCTTGTTCCAACAATGATGGCAAGCCATCCTGGCCCAGATGCAGCAAAACAGGCCCAAACCGTGATACTACCACCACCATGTTTCACAGAAGGGATAAGGTTCTTATGCTGGAATGCAGTGCTTTCCTTTCTCCAAACATAACACTTCTCATTGAAACCAAAAATTCTATTTTGATCTCATTTGTCCACAAAACATTTTCCAATAGCCTTCTGGCTTGTCCACATGATCTTTAGCAAACTGCAGATGAGCAGCAATGTTCTTTTTGGAGAGCAGTGGCTTTCTCCTTGCAACCCTGCCATGCACACCATTGTTGTTCAGTGTTCTCCTGATGGTGGACTCATGAACATTGGCTAATGTTAATGTGAGAAAGGTCTTCAGTTGCTTAGAAGTTACCTTGGGGTCCTTTGTGACCTCGCCGACTATTACACACCTTGCTCATGGAGTGATCTTTGTTGGTCGACCACTCCTGGGGAGGGTAACAATGGTCTTGAATTTCCTCCATTTGTACACAATCTGTCTGACTGTGGATTGGTGGAGTCCAAACTCTTTAGAGATGGTTTTGTAACCTTTTCCAGCCTGATGAGCATCAACAACGCTTTTTCTGAGGTCCTCAGAAATCTCCTTTGTTCGTGTCATGATACACTTCCACAAACATGTGTTATGAAGATCAGACTTTGATAGATCCCTGTTCTTTAAATAAAACAGGGTGCCCACTCACACCTGATTGTCATCCCATTGAATGAAAACACCTGACTCTAATTTCACCTTCAAATTAACTGCTAATCCTAGAGGTTCACATACTTTTGCCACTCACAGATATGTAATATTGGATCATTTTCCTCAATAAATAAGTGACCAAGTATAATATTTTTGTCTCATTTGTTTAACTGGGTTCTCTTTATCTACTTTTAGGACTTGTGTGAAAATATGATGATGTTTTAGGTCATATTTATGCAGAAATATAGGAAATTCTAAAGGGTTCACAAACTTTCAAGCACCACTGTACTTTTAGGACTTGTGTGAAAATCTGATGATGTTTTAGGTCATATTTATGCAGAAATATAGAAAATTCTAAAGGGTTCACAAACTTTCAAGCACCACTGTAGCTACATAGGATGCAGCAGGGGATCTGGTGCTGAGGGGATGATTTTCCCTTCTGCAAACAGAGTATAGAATATTGATAACAGACCAGAGGTTACTGAGCACATGGTTTGCAGGGTATCATTTGCAGTTTCAGTGTCAGCTACTGCCAAATACAGGGGTCTATCCCACAGAGGTGCAAGATCGAAATCAATTGACTATACTGAGTGCAGAAATGAAGTTGCTACTAGAAAAAGTGACAGTATTTTAGTCTTTTTTGCTGAGTCATGAGAAGCATCTTTTTCTGAATATACCTTAAAAGTGTATGTGGCAGTATTAAGTGAACATGGGGACAAGTTGACAGTTTTTCAGGGACCAGAAATCAAACCTGTCATGCTGTGGTCTAACCTGTCAGCCTATCAGGGACGGACTGGGACCAAAAAACGGCCCTGGACTTTCTTCCCAAATAGGCCCACTATACTATAGTGCTATAGTAAAGTGCTATAGTGGTATATTGTCTGTCATAACAAAACCCACACAGATGAACTATTTATGATTGTTTATTCAAGAACTCAAGAACACCTAATATTCAAGAACGACTAAACATCACTTGCATCTCCTAAACAAAAATGAACATAGACATTGTCTTTTATACTGATATTTTACAGTCACTTCTATGCTTGCATTTTAAAGAGAAAAAACATCTGTATCACTGATATTTGGAACTGACTTTGCCAACAATAATTCAAGTGACTTCACTTTCTTTTGTTTTAACTTTTCCCATCCACCTTTCTCCTTATGTTTTCTGCTTGCCATCTTTCTGTTGACAGACACTAACGTTACTCTTCTTTGTTAGCTTTTAGGCCTATGGAATAATGATTGACGGATAAATTATCGTCTTAGTGCCACCTGTTGTTAGTTGATAGACTGAAAATTTTGGTTATTCAACAGGGCCAACGGCCGTAGACCGGACAGCCGTTCTGGACTTTTCCAGAACGCACAGATTGCCAGTCCACCCCTGCAGCCTATCAACCTAGCTGCACTACTTACTGTAAAAGTGAGCATGTGCTGTGACCAGTGAGGTTTCTGAAATGCTAGGTTGAAGTCACTGACCATGCTTTTGGGAAAACCATAAAGGGGATCTTCAGTCCAAAGACAGGTTAGCTCATTGGGCAAAGGAAGTGATTGCACAGGCATGAATGCATGTCAAGAGGTACCTTCTTCCAGGCAGCATTGTGGACATCCATGAAGCAAAATGGCACAACTACCTGGACGTCATCATGTACCTTCACTATATTTTACAGACTGAATGTTGCTTTGTATGTGCTCTGTGGTGCATTAGAGTGATCCTGACCTTCATTATAATATTAAGAGTATCCTTAAAATAGTACAATATCAGCACCATGAGTAATTCTGACCCTTATACAAATAAGTATCTGAATGTTGAGTGATGTTATCCTTGATAGCCTAAAGAGCAGTATCAACACCTTGAGTGATTCTCTTCCTCAGTAGTACTAGGCAGAATTAACATTTTGAGTGATAAGTCTCAAAAAGAAGTTTGCATGTTCTCTCCGTGTTTGCATGGGTTTCCTCCAAGTGATCCGGGTTCCCCGACTGTCCAAAGACATGTGGTTAGGTTAACTGGCTACTCTAAATTGCCCATAGGTGTGAATGTGTGTGAATGGTTGAGAGGAGAAAACCTCTATAATAATCCAGCAGAAGGCAACGGGAAACCACTACTGTAATTCTTCCCTAGAAACTTTGATGGCTGGAGTGCAGCCATTTCACTGTGATGTGATGTGATGTGATGTGATGTGATGTGATGTGATGTGATGTGATGTGATGTGATGTGATGTGATGTGATGTGATGTGATGTGATAGATAGATAGATAGATAGATAGATAGATAGATAGATAGATAGATAGATAGACAGTCAGTCAGTCTCAAAACCCAACCTGCGCTTTGGGTTGATGAAAATGGCCAGAAGATAAGCATGATCTAGCATGGACTTTTAAAGGCATTTTAAAGGTGGTTTTGGACACTATTGAAAGCACCCTTCTCAGAAATGTATAACCAATTAAAATGTCTGGCAATCTAAGAATAACTAAATTCAGGTAATTTGTATAATCTGAATGGGGAACCTAGAAAATAAACTTCTGTTAATTTTCTCTAACTTGTGTTTGGCCCCCAGGCAAAGCCAGATTGGCCACTAATTGCTGTTTTCCATGGTCAGAAACACTGTTCCTTGTTCTTGGGTGTGTAATGACTTCATGTCCTGAATTATAAATGCCAAAGCTTGTTTTATGTTTCTTTCATTTTGAGAGTCCACTGTTTACAGCTAAGAACTGCATTCTTAAGAGCTGTTTGAACCTGGCTGAAGTAAACACAAAGCTGACAGTTTTCATAAACTACTGCAGCTTTGGGGCCAGTTTGTGTTAACATGATGAGTAGCTTTTAAAGAGTGGATTGTATTATCCTGCTGGCTCCAGATGAGGATAACAGCCCCACAGGAAATCTTCATCTGTAGCACTATGAACAATTATGACATAGGAGACTTCCTCACTTGGAGAAGAGCAGGACAAATCCAAGTGCAAATACTTGGATATGTCTTGCTTGACAGTAATTACACAACAAATCAACAAATTAGTAATCGTCTACAGCCTTCTTTGGGTTTTTATTGCTTTAACTGTAGAGGAAATGTGAAGTGGTGCAGACAGCTGTGGGAATTTGGATCCAGAAACATTACTACAGCAGTAATTCAGTCACACCAAAAAGCTCAAAACAACTGTCACAAAATTCAGATCTTATCACAATTAGATAATGTGAGAGGTGGATGTGAGATTGCACATGCTCAAGAACCTCTCCTTTTACCCATTGCCCCTTCTCAAAGTTTTTTTTAAAACACATAAAATATATTTCTTAAGACTTTTCCAATTCCCTTCTTAATAAAAGAAATGTCAACTAATAATAATAATTTAACTATACATTTAAAGGCTGGAAGTGTACATGACCTGTCACTGTGGTACAACTAGCAAAAAAAAAAAAAAGTTCAAAATGGTGAAAATGGTCAGTTTATTGTTTTTAAAATAATTTGGAATGCATGTATATAGTCACGTTGTATTTACCGTATGATATTACAATATAGTGTAATATTGCTCAGCAAAGCAGCAGGCAGTGTAACCTAAAAGATTTTTAATTGAGAAGTGTTTGTATGGTAATTACACTAATGGAAAATTGGAAAAAAAAATGAGTGTTTCATTAACACAGGTACACATGTGGGAATAGTAGAATAAAAAATGAAGTGCAGTGTTGTGCTGTGCATGCAGAATACATGTGGCGTGGATTGGTCCAAATGCTTACTCGAGGCATCTGGTATGAGTTTGGATTATGTCACTAGATCTGTCTTCAATGAATTTTGACACATACAGTGCACTGTGTGTACTTTTGATACAACTGCGAGAATTCTGAATCAAGATTAAGTCAGGTTTTGCTTAGTTGACTTTTTAACAAACTTTAAATTGAAAATTAAATTGTATTGTATTATGTGAACCAAACTATCTTTCAGTATTCAAGTTATAAAAAATGTATGGTATAATTTGATAAATGCCAATTTAACTACATTATACTAGCACATCTCAAACAATTAGAATATTATTAAAAAGTTAATTTTTGGCGGCATTGTGGTGTAGTGGTTAGCACTGTCGCCTCGCAGCAAGAAGGTCCTGGGTTTGAGCTCAGTCGCCTATGTGTGTAAAGTTTGCATGTTCTTCCCGTGTCTGCGTGGGTTTCCTCCGGGTGCTCTGTTTTCTCCCGCAGTCCAAAGACATTCAGATTAGGCTAATTGGTGGCTCTAAATTGACCATAGGTGTGAATGGTTGTTTGTCTCTATGTGTCAGCCCTGCAATAACCTGGTGACTTGTCCAGGGTGTACCCCGCCTCTCGCCCATAGTCCAGCTTGCCTGCAACCCTGTAGAACAGGATAAGCGGCTACAGATAATGGATGGAAGATAATTTTTTTGTAATTTAATTAAAAAAGGTAAACTTTCATATATTCTACATTCATTATATGTAAAGTGAAATATTTCAAGCCTTTTTTTTGTTTTAATTTTGATGATTATGGCTTATAACTCATGAAAATCTGAAATCCAGTATCTCACATTATTAGAATATTTCCTAGGATGAATTAAAAAAAAAAGCATTTACAATACAGAAATGTCCAACTTCTGAATAGTATCTTCATTTATACACTCAGTACTTGGTTGGAGCTCCTTTACCACAAATTACTGCATTAATGCAGCATGGCAGGGAGGCAATCAGCCTGTAGCACTGCTGAGGTGTTATTGAAGCTCAGACTGCTTTGATAATGGCCTTCAGCTCGTCTGTATTTTTGGGTCTGGTGTTTCTTGTCTTCCTCTTGACAATACCCCATAGATTCTGTATGGGGTTCATGTCAGGTGAGTTGACTGGCCAATCAAACACAGTAATATCATGGTCAGCAAACCATTTGGGAGTAGTTTTGGCACTCTGGGCAGGTGCTAAGTCTTGCTGGAAAATTAAATCAGCATCTCCATAAAGACTGTCAGCAGATGGAAGCATGAAGTGCTCTAAAATCTCCTGGGAGATGGCTGCATTGATTTTGGACTTGGCAAAATTACTGACCAACACCAACAGAAGACATGGCACCCCAAATCATCACAGACCATGGAAACTTCACACTGGACTCTGTGCCTCACTGGATTCTATGCCTCTCCACTCTTCCTCCAGACTCTAGGACCTTGATTTCCAAATGAAATGCAAAATTTACTTTCATCTGAAAAGAGGACTTTGGATTACTTTTTCTCCTTATCCCAAGTAAGACGCTTTGACATCTCTGGTTCAGGAGTGGCCTGATATTAGGAATGTGACAGTTGTAGCCCCTTTCCTGAAGATGTCTGTGCATGGTTTTTCTTGATGCAGTGACACCAGCCTCAAGCCTAGGTCACAACCGGATGTACGATTTTTTTTGGCCATGCAATTTTTGGCATTTCCCAAATCGCTGCATTTTTTTTGTTCGTGGAGAAAGATGCACGTTGGCCGTAAGTTTGTCTTGCAACCTGAAAAAAACAAGAGCCCGTAGAGTTTGTTTGACATGACAAAGAACCTCTGCGGCCGGTCTGCAGCCAGTCTACGGCTCGAAAATCAGCACGTCACATGCGCGCCCTCCGTGCATTTCTTGCGTTTTTTGCACGTAGACCGGCCGTAGGAGCACGTACGGCCGGTTGTGACCTAGGCTTCAGTCCACTCCTTGTAAAGCTCTCCCAAGTTCTTGAATTGACTTTTCTTGACAATCCTCTCAAGGCTGCAGTCATTCCTGTTGCTTGTGCCCCTTTTCCAGCCAGTCTTTTCAGCAATGACCTTCTGTGGCTTACCCTCCTTGTGGAGGGTGTTGATGATCGTCTTCTGGACAAATGTCACATCAGCAGTCTTCCCCATGATTGTGGTTGCATGTATGGAACTAGACTAAGAAATACATGGTAATTATACTGTTTTACTCAAACTGAAAATGAAATATGCTAATATTTTGAAAAATATTTTTGCACTGTAGGCCATAATCATCAAAATGAAAATAGAAAAATGTTTGAAATGTTTTAGTTTATGTGTAATGAGTCTAGAATATATTAAATTTTCACTTTCTTAAATAATTGATGGGAAATATTGAACTTTTTCACATATTCTAATTGTTTGAGATGCACTAGTAGAGTGTGGTTTGTTTTGTTCTGTTTGAATTTCAGTTGCTGTAGTTGGTATTTTAAAATCTTGATCCATGTGCTCTTTTTTTATTTTTAAATACCTTGACTTTTAAGGGTCTCTGCATAGCCCTGAATTAACATTATATATTTTGAAATACATGATATGTCTCATTATAATTACTGTACACCTAAATATAACTCAGGACAGGCTTTAAACAGAATTAACATTATACAAACCTAACCTACTATTGTCTCTTACCTGGAAGACCTCTTTGGAGCTCTGGGTCAAGATGCTATTGAGATTGTCATTGTCATACTGTAAGCCATATTTTATAAATAACAAACAATAGGCATGTTGATGTTTTTGTTGTTATGTTTGCAGTAAACTACAAACAGCTGCTCTTTAGTCTCCTGTACTATAATTGTTGAAATAGGCACAATATGCTCACTCTATATACATCAGACTGCAGATCCTCCTAGTATTGGGAGTTTGCTTTCCTTTTAGTAGGCCAGACAGAGGTGAGGGGATGAACTATTATATAGGCCAGTGTCTGCACTGACTTTAAAGCTGCATGTGTGTCCCAGTTCCTTGCAATAGTAGCTGAATGGAGCCTGCCGTTTATAGAGCAACCCGTCCGTCCTGGGACTGAAGGTAATGGAAAATCTGACACTTTGCTTAACTTCAGACATAATAAATGATAGCACATATTCCTCTCATATTGAGAACCAGGCAAACTGTATGGCATGCAGACGACTGCTTTTCATATTTGCCTTTCATATACTTGTCAGCTGGATCAAAACACAATAGTTAATTCCTTTTTTTTTTAATATACCATGACTGAATCTGTTGCATATGTGCTGGGCATCTCTCTGTGTCATAGCAAAATACATACATACATACATACATACATACGTGTGTGTGCGTGTGAGAGAGAGAAAGGACAACAGAGCCTAAATATTAACCTAACCCACTTTTAAACACCTGTTGTAAACATGCCTGTTTACTGCGGTAACACACTAGTCTTTCTGATTTCCGATTAGTGAAAGAATAACTGTCTGATCACTTTTAGGTCAAGTTTATAAAGATGGCATTCTCAGCTTCTGAAAGAGGATGACACCATTGTTGCTGCCATCTTTAGTGATACAGGCTGACCCATTTAGTATGATCAGCCTATTAAGCTCTACTTAACTGAAAAATATCTGGTTTTAAATTAAATCAATTACTTTTGTAATCAAGAGTTACATAACTTTCCTGCCAAAAAAAAAAAAGAAATAAAAAAAATTACTGGCCAACTGGCAAGAGAAATGCATCAGCAGCCCTCAATCAATACTGATCCCACTCATCTCTGTCTACTAAAATCCAAACTGGCATGGTTAATGTTTTTATCTTTATCTGCAAGTAGGTCAGCAACTCTGAAGAGTCACTAAACACAACATTTAGTCCAATGACTAGTAAAAGGAGTAAATATGTCCATGTCATTGCAAATTTAAAGAGATGCACAAACTCACAGCACTGCAAAGTATTATAAAGGGACTCGTTTTCTTGAAAGTCTTAAAAGGCCATGACAGTCTGAAACCAATAAGCTGGTTATCATTAGTATGAGGTACCTGGCTTGAAAAATAACCATATTCCTCTTTCATGAGCATTTTTTTTTTTTTTTAAAGCCCAACATTGCTCTTATTTGAAAATGTGTTCACTGCTGGCCCACAACCATGTCTTCTATTTCCTTCACAGTTAAAATGGTAAAGTCCTGGCCTGTAGTACTGAGGAGTCTAAATTCTGCCAATTCTACACATAGAGAGAGAGGAAGTTCCCATAGGCTACTCTGAGCCTCTGAGGAGAAGAATGACTGAGACCTGTTCAGTTTGAGTTAATGAAAATGGCCAGACACTCCATAATTGAAAGTTTAATCATGACAGACCTCCAGGCTAAGAGGAGAAGAGAGGGTAAGGGGAGAAGGTCACACATGACAAAAAGAAGACAAGAAAAGGCAAAATCAACAGATGTTCTAGATTGTGTTTGCAAAAAAGGTGCAGTGTCACGTTATCAACTTTCACATTAACATTCAAAGGATCTGCATGAAATGAAGTAACGCATAAAACCTTGCCATTCTTTTCTGCAATGTATGGTTTTATCTAAAGTGCAGACAAAGAAATATTCACTGATGTTCTTGAACACAGGGCATTTAAGACAGAAAAAGAAAGGTTGCTGGGAAGCTGCCTCTTTTTGGCATTCAAGATTTGGCATTCAATCTCTGAAACTAAGAAAACTTCTGTGGAAGCCCCTATTTTTTCAAGGGCACTTGTAGGCCAGCTGTGCTAAAATAACTTGCTTCAGATTAACAGTATTTAGGAGCTTGTGATTTTCACAGCAAGCCAGTGTTTTCACACAGTCATTCGACACCTGCTGCTGTGCGCTGTCAACACACTGTCGCACTCAGCAGTGACCCAAAAAGTGAGGCATTTACCACCTGGCGCACTTCCAAAGTTTCACCGAGGGGCAGTGGAATGTGTTTGTGTGTGTGTGTGTGTGTGTGTGTGTGTGTGTGTGTATTTGCATATGCTTTTGCACAACTTTGCTTCAGTGGATCTCTCTTTATAGTAACTAATGCAACCATGGAGAAAAACATGGTTCTCATCTCATCTCATTATCTCTAGCTGCTTTATCCTGTTCTACAGGGTCACAGGCAAGCTGGAGCCTATCCCAGCTGACTACGGGCGAAAGGCGGGGTACACCCTGGACAAGTCGCCAAGTCATCACAGAGCTGACACATAGACACAGACAACCATTCACACTCACACCTACGGTCAATTTAGAGTCACCAGTTAACCTAACCTGCATGTCTTTGGACTGTGGGGGAAACTGGAGCACCTGGAGGAAACCCACGCGGACACGGGGAGAACATGCAAACTTAATAAGACCTCAAAAGTACAAGAGAGATTATCTGGCGAGTTGTGTTCACATACTTAGCTCATGTGAATTATTGGTAAAATGTTGACATAAAAGTAAATTTATATTTTGATTTAACTGCAAGTGGTATCATCTGATCTTTCTTGGTATTTGATCAGCATGTCCAGTAGATGCTATAATTCCCACTGCAGTTACTGTAGGAATTGCCTTTCCTGTTCATCACGGTTGAAATATTCTGCAAATTCTCTTTTAATAAACAATTTTCAATAATGAATACAAAATATCACAACCTAATTTTGATAATCAAAGCATCTGAGACATTTGCAAATATAACATTGCTACACATATCAGAACCAAACTTCTATTGTCTGAAGTCATATACTGTATTACACAGACTTTTGAGTGCATTGTTTGATTGGTCTGCCTCTGTAATGCAGTAACCCTTCATTCATGCATAGACAAGAGCTCAGCCTTTTCCATTACCTCTTGTTGTTGATGTTCATATGCTGAGCTGCATCACAGCTCTCCTGCTCTGGATTTATCACATTTGCTACCTTGGTAGATACTCAAACCCTTGCCATGATGGGGTTGCAAAATGTCTCTTCCAGGATCTGCCTTAAATTACCTTAACCTTAGAGTGCTACTTTGATGACATTTTATGAAATTTAAATAATAAACATAAGGAGTTCCTCCCAATGCAAAGAAAAATATAATATCTTGGCAAGCAAACTTCATTTAAATTTTCGAGACAGCTAAAATAGGTCCTGAGAAATCTGGATTTTAATATTCAGTATTTCACAGTCTACCTGTCACAGTCCGGTCCAGTCCATCCATGCCTGAGGCTCCAGGCCAGATCCGGGACAGGAATTCAGTCCTGCCTTGCTGAAAACCATTTTCCTGAAGTGGCACTCCCACACCTGCTACCACTCCTCTCCCATCAGCTAGGGCCTTTTTAAGAACTGTTTGGAGCTACTCCAGCTACCAGACTGTCTCTTGTAGACTTTCCTAGCCTCACTACAGCCCTTTGGTATTGTGTCTTCTTGATTCCCCCTGCCTGAATTGTTCCTTGTTTTTTGTCTAGTTTTCTGTCCAGTTTTTTGCCCCTGTTTTACCTGCCTGTTCTTTTGGATTGTGTTTTTGCTTCCTCTGCCTGGATTTCCCTTGTCCCTGTGTTCTTTGGCTTTTGTGAAGATTTTTCTGTCCTGTTTTTGTCCCCGATCGTGCCTACCTGCTCATCTGTGTTTTTAACCTCCTGGCCCGTTCTTTGACCACTGATTTTTGCCTGAGCCCTATTGTACCTCTGCCCTCTACTTCATTAAAGAAGTTTTTCTCTGTATACTGCCTGTTTTGAGTCTGCTCTTGGGTCCTTACTTCACCTCAGCTCGCCATTTCTGACAGCACAATCTGGCCAACATGGACCCAGCAGATTTCATACAGCTAAGAGCAGTGGTGCAAAAACAGGGAGCTCTCCTTGGGACCCACCAACAGGACATCCAACAGGTGAACCAAAACCTTGTTGCCATCTCTGACACTCTCAATCTTCTTGCCACTCAGCTACAACAGCTTCAAATAACATCTGCTCCTACGCAACCCCCTCCACTTACCTTTCCTCCAGTTCCTGTGCCAGCTCTCTTCAGAGACCCGAGACTTCCTGCCCCACAGCCATACGATGGAGAACCAGGTACCTGCAGATCATTTTTATCTCCATGCTCGTTAACCCTTGAGCTTCAAGCACTGGCCTTCCCTACAGAGCGTTCCCAAGTGGCCTACACCATCACTCTCCTCACTGGCAAAGCTAGGGAGTGGGGAACAGTTTGTGGGATGCCAATGCACCATGCTGAGCCAGCTTCAAGGATTTCACAGAGGAGACGAGGTGAACCTTTGATCGCTCTCTGTCTGGCAGAGAGGCAGCAAGAGAAATCATGGGGCTGTGGCAGGGTGCCCGGTCCACTTTTGACTATGCGATTGAGTTTTGCACTTTGGTGGCATCTTGTGGCTGGAATGAGTGCCTTGTTTGACGCATTTTTGAATGGGCTGTCAGACTCCATCAAGGATGAGCTGGTCTCACGTGAACTGCCACCTGATCTTCCTGGTCTCATGGACCTCGCCAGTCATATTGACTCCCGGATCAGACAGCAGGTGAAAGAGAGAACTCGGACTAGTCTTGCTCCCTCTCAGCCCCCCATTCCTTCCACTAAGCCAATGCAGGTAGACCAAGCCTGCATCTCACCTGAGGAATGACAGCACCGTCGGGATATGAGGGCATGTTTTTATTGTGGACAGCTGGGCACTTCTGCCAATCTTGCCCTCTAAAAAAAGATCCCACCAGTGAGTTTAGGGGCCCTGGTGGGCAATGTCCAGAATCAGCCCCCTACCGGTCGACCACTACTCCCAGTGGTCATTATCCATGGCAATCAGCCCCACGACCTCCAGGCACTCATTGATTCAGGGGCTGACAGAAACCTGATCTGCTCGACCACCGCCAAGCACCTGGGGATTCCACTACTGGCTCTGAACTCGTCCCTCACTGTCCTGACCCTTAGCGGTACTGGTCTGACCACCATCACCCATAGAACAGCCCCAGTCACCTTAAGAATTTCTGGCAACCACTCTGAATCCATCCAGTTTTTTGTCATGAGTAATCCCCATGTGCCCATAGTTCTTGGTCTGCCCTGGTTAACTCTACATAACCCCCATGTCAACTGGACGAACAACACCATTTTAGGATGGAGTCAATTCTGTTTATCGTCATGCCTGAGATCTGCCCTCCCTCATGCTGAGCTGCTCCACCACACCATTGGTGAATATCCTGACCTCTCTAATGTGCCTCCCGAGTAAAATGACTTAACCTGTGTTCAGCAAGTCTCAAGCTGTTTCCCTTCCTCCCCATAGGCCCTATGACTGTGGAATTGACCTTCTCCCTGGGACTGCACCACCTAAGGGGCGACTTTACTCACACTCTCTCTCTCTCTCTCTCTCTCTCTCTCTCTCTCTCTCTCTCCTTCTGAAAGGCAAGCCATGGATAAATACATCACCAAGCCCTTAGTAGCTGGAATTATTAGTCCCTCCTATTCTCCTGCAGGGGCAGGATTCTTTTTAGTGGAGAAGGACAAATCCTTGCACCCTTGCATTGATTACGGGGGGCTAAATGACCTCACCATCAAGAACCGTTACCCCCTACCTCTCATGTCTATGGCTTTTGAGTTACTCCAGGGAGCCCAGATTTTCACCAAGCTAGACCTGCATAATGCTTACCACCTTGTGAGGATCAGGGAAGGGGATGAATGAAAGACAGCGTTCAACCTCCCCACGGGCCACTATGAATATCTCATGGTTCCGTTCAGCCTGATTAACACTCCCACGGTTTTCCAGGCCCTCGTTAATTATGTCCTGAGGGAATACCTTAACCTTTTTTGTTTATCTGGACAATATATTGATTTTTTTCCCGCTCCCTTGATGAACACTGCATCCACATCAGGCAGGTCCTTCAAAGACTCCTGGAAAATAAACTCTTTGTTAAGGCCAAGAAATGTGAGTTTCATAGAAGTTCTGTCTCCTTTCTGGGTTTTATTATCTCCCCTGCACAGATTCAGATGGACCCCCTGAAACTCAAGGCAGTTGCTGACTGGCCCACCCCATCCTCTCAGTGAGAACTCCAGCAGTTTCTTGGATTTGCGAATTTCTACAGGCAATTCATCAGGAACTTTTTAGTATGGTGGCTGGGCCCCTCACGGCTTTAACTTCCATCAAGGTCCCTTTCAGCTGGGGGGAAGGGGCTGAGAAGGCGTTCTCTGAGCTCAAACAAAGGTTCATGTCAGCACCTATACTCACCATTCCAGATCCGTCCTGGCAGTTTGTGGTTGAGGTCAATGCTTCGGAGTCAGGGGTGGGGGCCATATTGTCCCAAAGATCGGCTAGTGACAACAAGCTCCATCCTTGCTCCTTCTCTCATTGGCTTTCCCCCTCTGAGAGAAACTATGACGTTGGCAATAAGGAACTGTTGGCCGTTAAACTGGCCTTGGAAGAATGGAGACATTGTTTGGAAGGGTCAGACCTTCCCTTCATCATATAGACAGATCACAAGAACCTCGAATACCTCAGGGCTGCCAAGTGCCTCAATTCTCATCAGGCCCGATGGTCTCTCTTTTCTTGCTTCAAGTTCACACTTTCCTTCCGCCCAGGCTCTAAGAATGGTAAGCCTGATGCCTTGTCCAGAATGTTTTCTCCCCTCCAGGAGGAATCGACCTCCCCTGAGACCATCCTTCCTCCACGGTGTCTGGTGGGGGCAGCTCTGTTAGAGGTGGAAACCCTGGTCCAGAAGGCCCATGAGCAGGACCCAGGGGCCAGTAATGCACCTCCTAACCATCTTTTTGTTCCTGTTTCTGTGCGGGCACAGGTGTTGCAGTGGGGCCATGGTTCCAGAATGGCATGCCACCCAGGAGCAGCCTGGACTCTGGCACTCATCCGACAACGTTTTCGGAGGCCATCCATCAAGGAGGATGTCCAGAGGTTTGTGGCAGCTTGCGACATCTGTGCCAGGAACAAGATTGGCAACAGACCCCCAGCCAGCCTGCTGAGACCCCTTCCTCTTCCCCACTGGCCCTGGTCACACATAGCCCTGGATTTCATCACAGGGCTCCCTAATTCAGGTGGCAATACTCGTATCTTCACTGTTGTCGACCATTTTTCTAAAGCTGTTCATTTTATCCTTCTGCTGAAGCTTCCCACTGCCAAGGAGACCACCAAATTGCTGATACTCCATGTTTTCCGTCTACATGGACTCCCCTCAGACATCATATCAGACTGCAGACCCCAATTCTCTGCCCAATTCTGGAAGGCTTTCTGCAAACTCATTGGTGCTTCTTGCAGTCTGTCTTCAGGTTTTCACCCTCAGACCAATGGACAGACATAACGGGCCAACCAGGAGCTGGAAGTGGCTCTCAGGTGCATGGTGTCCAAGGATGCTGCCTCCTGGAGCAAGACCCTTCCTTGGATAGAGTATGCTCACAACTCCTTACCCATCTCTGCTACAGGTCTTTCCCCCTTCCAGTGCTCTCTGGGTTACCAGCCACCACTCTTCCCTGTCCAAGAAGTCGCCGTGCCCTCTGCCCAGATGTTTGTGCACCACTGCAGGAGAACATGGGCATTGACTAGGAAAAAGCTCCTACTTTCTGTCAAGATATTTAAAGAGCAAGCTGACAAACACTGCTCGGCAGCTCTCATCTATTGGGTGGGGCAGCAGGTAATGCTGTCCACTCACCACTTGCCTCTCAAGACAGTCTTCCGCAAATTGGCTCCCAGGTTCATAGGACCTTCCCCGTCTCCAAGGTAATTAATCCCTGCTCTGTAAGACTGCCTCTGCCCATAACCATGCACCGTATTCACCCAACTTTACATGTCTCCCAAGTCAAACCCCTTGTCTCCACTCCTCTCCCATCAGCTAGGGCCTTTTTAAGAACTGTTTGGAGCTACTCCAGTTGCCAGACTGTCTCTTGTAGATTTTCCTAGCCTCACTACAGCCCTTTGGTATTGTGTCTTCTTGATTCCCCCTGCCTGAATTGTTCCTTGTTTTTTGTCTAGTTTTCTGTCCAGTTTTTTGCCCCTGTTTTACCTGCCTGTTCTTTTGGATTGTGTTTTTGCTTCCTCTGCCTGGATTTCCCTCATCCCTGTGTTCTTTGTTTTTTGTGAAGATTTTTCTGTCGTGTTTTTGACCTCCTGGCCTGTTCTTTGACCACTGATTTTTGTCTGAGCCCTACTGTACCTCTGCCCTCTACTTCATTAAAGAAGTTTTTCTCTGTACACTGCCTGTTTTGAGTCTGCTCTTGGGTCCTTACTTCACCTCAGCTCACCGTTTCTGACACTACCATGTTAATTTTGCATATGCACACCTGCCATAAGCCTGAACCATGATAGCATACACTCAACCTTCTGCTGGAGCTACACAACAAATATAATGAAGTTTTGTGATGTCTTCCAGTGAAAAATGAGATTTTCTTCAAGGTTTTTTTTTCCCCCGGATTGCTCAGATAATTTTGATCCCCTTCAGATGGCATAGAGTTTGAAAATAGTAGTTTTAATGCTGTAATCACATTTGACAAAAGTTGAGAACCTCATGCAACTGAGGGGGATGTTGAAGCATACAAGAATGCCATTGCCTCAACAAGAAGAGTATCTTGGTGGTTTTCGGTTGTTATAGTGAACACTTTTATGACCATCTTTAAGGTAAAAATAAATGTTTTAAAATCAAGGATGAAAATTGTGATTTCAGGTAGTTTGGAAAAAATCGACTACAATAGAACATGTGGTTTTGACATCTCACCTTCTGGCATTCTCTGGCACTAACAACATGAAGTCTAACAAACTTTATCCACTTCACGCAATCTGTCTCATTTAGTGGCTGTCACATCTGCATGCATCCATGCTAGGTGTGCTCAAGTTGCAACCCATGTGCATGCTGCTCTGAGGCTGACAAGGGCTAATTGCAGACACCTGTTGATCAAAGTACAATCATGGCTTGTGGATATAAGGACTCAGATAAAACACAGAATTTTGTGAAGTATACGCTCTGTTCTTAAGTGTTCATCATTACCAAGCCATTTGTATTCCATACTGCTGTTCTGATTCTGACTTTGTTTTGTTTATTTGAATCTCCTTCTAGTCTGTGCCTCCGATACTCTGTTCGTGCCTCACCAGACCATTGCTTGTTTGTCTACTCTGAGTTTGCCTTACAATTTGGATCTGTCTACCTGCATGTTTTTAAATAAACACTCTATCCATTATTATCTCCATTCATCTGCCTCATTTAATACAATATCTGACAGTGGCAAGTTATGGATTGAAATCCCTGCCTCTAGATTGGCTGTGTTGCTACGGTCTTGCACAACACAATGACATAGAGGCATCTTTTACATCAGTTTCTCAACCACTGGGCTGCACCATCTAGTGGGCCACAATTTTTTTTTCAAGTTGAAGCTAATTTTTACCCATAGTAGGGTACAATTGCTGGGTTGCATCTGACGTCATATCCGCCTCATTAAGCTATGGTCACTCTACAGCTTGCGATGCTTTGTGATTGATTATCAATGAAAATGAGGCATTTTGGTGGCGATGCATGGCAAGATGCATGGCGATATGCATGTGAGCTAAAAGTTGTGGTCACACAGCAGGTGAACACTTGACTGTTGCGCCTTCTCGCACTTGAGTCTGGTGCAGCTCAAACGGCTGCACTCACTCACAGAGCACTTTGCGCGTGCTCTTGGGACCCAGTTGTTATGGGAAACACCTGATACTGATTTGAGCGCAGTCAGCATGTGCGCTCAAATCAAACGGACACTTTTCACAGAGACTTTGCAAAATATTATCATCACCATCACATTTGTTTCTAGCCATGTTTATAACACTGTTTAAATACTCTGCTTTATGGTTCTGCTTTGCTTTTGTTTGTGTTTTGTTTTTATAAATATCACGCCTGCTAATAAACACTCTTTCTGCACTTAGATCTGTCTACCTTGTAGTATCCTGATCCCCAGATCTTTAACCCAGTCACATATAAAAAGTTGTTTGCCTCTATGCTCTTCCAAGTTTGCGTCTGTCTGTCCATGTAGAACAATGTCTGCAGCACCAGGTAATTTGAGATGTCGGGGAACTCAACAGATGGATGATTTTCCAACTCATAGGAAAAATCCTTCTTTGTTAATATGTAAGGATCTATCCCATTGAGTGGTTTCTATATCCACTTCTTTTGAGTGCACTTCTTCATTTTAATAACTCGCTTGTTTGCTGTACACAAACATGGCAATAATTTATTGTGTTAATCAACCAGACTCCACTTGGATCATTAATCCCTTTTGACTGAGAATGCCCTGCATGCATGTTTTGGCTACTGGCACATCCATACAGTTTTAAATACAATACCTACCATTAAAAACAGTTTGTTTTTATTGCATTTATTTAATTCCTGGGCTCCCATCTATGACAGAGTGATGCTGCATCCCATTTATGCACTTTACAATAGATTATTAGATTCTAATTGAACAGATAAGCCAAAATAATCATGGATCTTTTTTAATGGGCCCCCAACTCATTACAGGTATGAATAGGTGGGCCTCAAAGCAGAAAAGGTTGAGAACCCCTGTTTTACATTACAAAAGGTTTTGTTTGTTTTTTTTTAAATCATGATTTTCAGCCCCGCGAAGATTTAAAATTGCATCTTTCACACACTAGCATGGCCTATGACTTGTGTTTTGGTTGAATGTATGCTGTCACCTGCATTGACCAAGTTCAACAAACTGCAATGGCTGAAATGGCAGTTGTGAAAACTTGCCTTAGAAAAGGCATTTGTCATACAAATTTTGAAGAAAAAAAATTGCACACAGGTTTTACTGAAAGACTAAACATTATAACTGCAAAATTTGAAATTGTTTCATCATTCTGGTAAAATTTCATCAAAGTAACACTTTAAATGAACACTCACAATTCTGGTCATATCGTTACATGTCATGCATTCCAGTAAAGGCTAATTTTCCTGACCATTGAGGCAGGACAAAATGACTGGAATGATTGATGAAAAGATTGTTGGTTATTGTTAGTTAGAGGTGGTGAGAATGACGTAAATACCTTCTTGCCTTCTTGCCTTGCATATTATTGCATTGAACTTTTCTTCAGTTTGTAGTGTAGCAACTTGGAAATGGACCTAATGGCATTATACATCCTGAGTCTGAACAAAATAGCCCGTAAAAATGAAGAAATATATATCCATCTATAACCACTTATCCTGTGCAGGATCGCAGGCAAGCTGGAGCCTATCCCAGCTGACTATGGGCGAGAGGTGGGATACACCCTGGACAGTCACCAGATCATCACAGGGCTGACACATAGAGACAAACTACCATTCACACTTATGGTCAATCTAGAGCCACCAATTAACCTAACCTGCATGTCTTTGGACTATGGCGGAAACAGGAGCACTCAGAGGAAACCCACACAGACACAGGGAGAACATGCAAACTCTACACAGAAAGGCCCCCATCGGCCACTGGGCTCAAACCCAGAACCTTCTTGCTGTGAGGCGACAGTGCTAACCACTACACCACCATGTCACCCAAATATATATAAGTTTAAAAAATGATTTACAAATAGAACATGTAAAAGTTGGGAGTTCAAGTAAGTATTCAGTATTCATGAAGTCAGTAAGTATTCAGCCTTGTTAATTTGCAACCCTTAAACCCCTCTGCTGTAACCAGTTGCCATAGGAAGTGTGTAAATTTAAAGTGCCACTTGTTTGACTATAGATTTGAGATGTTACCAAGTATGAATACATTTTTGGAAGTACCGGTAGGAGGACTATTTGTGAGTGTTTTTAGAAAGCTTACCAGAAAGGTTCATATGGCATTTGTTTGAGACCAGAGGTGTGCACTGGGATCCCATGGGATGCAACAAAAAATCTGCACAGGTGTAGGTGTTGTGTGAGTGTCAGCAAGTGAACTATGAGGCTTGTAGGACAAATGAAGACAACATATATTATCATGAGTGTGTGTCACTGCATGATACATTTATGGCATTCCTTCATTCATAACTGCATGGTGTCACAATGGTTGACATAAAACAAAGTACTGTAGTAGCCTTTTTTTTTTTAACTAGAACATGATGTAGCCAAGGCTGACAAATTGTCAGAGAATTCAAAGACAGTGCTAAAGGTTTTTTTCTTTTCTTTTCATCAGTGTTTCTGTGGGCAAAGTGGTAGGGTGTCACAATCCAGCCTGAAACTTCTAAATCCTGACCTGTGCCTTTGCGCTCCACTCCGCATTTTCTCTGTTCTTGCCACACTGCATTAGCATACCTGCTACACATTTACTATCAGCCACCCTATATAAACATACCGAGGAGAATTGCACAACACAGATATATACTTGCCATAAGTTTTGTGAAGTTCATGTTCTTGTTCATGAATCTGTTTCCTGACTTGGATTACATTTTTGGACTATGGTTTTTGTCTGCTAATTTTTGGGTTTTGTTACTAGGACTTTGACTCAGGACTCTGTTATTTTTCTGGCTGGCTCCATTTTTTTCCTGGGATTATTTATCATCTGTCACTCTTCCTTCATTCTGTCTTCCTGGATTTTGCCGAGTGAGTTTCGGACTGTGCTGCTGCACCTACTTCCTGCCTGTTCTCCTCACGAGCCTACTCATCAGGTATGCCTCAGTTTATTTCCAGTAGTTGTTTATTGGGTCCAATCTGTTTCTGTAACCTCTGGGTAATGACAGAATATATCTGCCTCACCATGGACCCAACAGACTCCAATGCTCTCAGATCTGCATTGGCTTAACAAGGCTCTGTTCTCAGATCCCAACAGCCAGAGAGCATAGCTGTTCACAACAGCATGTCCTCCATCACTGATACCCTACAAAGACTCTCCTTACAGATGGAAAGCCTTCAGGCTTCAATCGCAGGCTGACCAGCATCGGCTCCAACCAGTCAACTGGCCGCTCAGGCCTTACCCCCTCCATGAGCCTCGACTCCCTGCTACACAGCCGTATGATGGTGCACCCGGGGCCTGCCATTCATTTCTCTCACAGTACTCCTTAGCCATGGATCTTCAGGTGTCTGCTTTCTTGTCTGAAAGTAGTGTAGCTTATGTCATCATGCTCTTAACAGGAAAAGCATGGTTGTGGGGAACAGCTATTTAGGATGTCAGGACACCCTGCTGTTCAAGTTTCAGGGAGTTCACTGAGGAAATGCAAAAAGTTTTTGACTATTCCCCCAAGGGCAGGGAGGCAGCAGACAGCCGATGGGGCTGAAGCAAGGTGCTCATTCAGTTAATGATTACACCATCGAATTCTGGACTCTTGCCACAGCTGTTGACTGGAACATGAGTGCCTTGTATGAGGCCTTCTTTCATGGGCTAAATCATGTAATCTTGGATGAGATTGCACCTCATGACCTTCCTGACAGCCTGGATGCCTTGATAGACCTGGCCAATCGGGTGGACACTTGCCTTCTGCTGCATAATCAGTGAAGGGATTGGAGGTGGATCCCAAGGGTCAAACCCAGGATCATCACCTCTCTGTCAGAGGGTATCACTCCCTGGTAAGGTGGAGCCCATGCGATTAGGCAGGACCTGGGTAACCCTGGAGGAAAGAAGACACCATCGAGAAATTAGTTCCTGCTTTTACTGTGGACAGTCTGGGCATTTAATCTCCCATTGCTCAGTCAAAGGGGGCAGCCCTTCAGTAGATGCAGGGATAAGGGTGGGCATCTCTACACACACTTCCCCTGCTGCTCGGTCAATGTTGGCCATTGAGATCTCATTCCAAAACAAGGTCCAGTCTGTTCAAGCCCTCATTGATTCCAGTGTGGACCAAAGCTTTATCAGGACTTCCTGGGTGAAAGAATTGGGCATCCCCTTGTGTCAGCTAGATTGCCCCCTTGTGACCAGAGCTCCAAATAGGGCTGAAGTCAGTCCCATTTCCCATGTCTCTGACCCAGTTACTTTGAAGGCTTCAGGTAATCACATTGAATCAATTTCATTCTACTCCATGAATCCCTTGAGTTTATTGTCCTTGGCCTTCCCTGATTATGCCTTCATAACCTCCACATTAACTGGAGTGATGGAACTTCTTTCTTGGAGTACTCACTGCCTGGCCTCCTGCCTATCTTCTGCTCAGACTCCTCTGGCCCCTCTTGTCACCAGTCCTGATGAGATAATAGATCTTTCCAATGTGCCCCCCAAATATCTGGACTTTCGTCTGGTATTCAGTAAGGCTTGCACCACCTCTCTTCTTCCACATCGACTTTATGATTGCACCATAGAGCTGTTACCTGGAACCACACCTCTCAGGGGTCGTATCTATTCTTTTTTCCCCCTGGAGTGGGAGGCCATGGACAAATATATCTCAGAGTCTCTAGTGGCTGGCATTATTTATCCATCATCCTTTCCAGCTGGAGAAGGGTTCTTTTTTGTAGAGAAGAAAGACAAATCTTCAGGCCCTGCATTGACTATCGGGGACTTAATGCTATCACTATCAAGAACTGTTATCCTGTACCACTCATGTCCACTGCCTTCAAGTTACTCCAGGGGCCCCAGTTTTTTACTAAGTAGGACCTCCACAATGCCTACCACCTGGTGTGAATAAGAGGAGGAGATGAGTGGAAGATGGCATTTAACACTCCAGTGGGCCACTATAAATACCTGGTTCTTCTGTTTGGGCTCACTAATGCCCCCACTGTCTTTCAAGCCCTGGTCAATTATGTCTTATGAGATTTCATTAACCAGTTCACTTTTGTTTATCTCAATGATATCCTCATCTTATCCCCCACATTGGAAGTCCACCAGCCATACATCAGACAGGTCCTGCAATGACTCCTTGAGAACCAACTCTTCACCAAAGCAGAGAAGTGTGAGTTTCACAAGCACACATTGTCCTTCTTGAGGTTTGTGTTTTCCCCTGGGGTGGTCCAAATGGACCCTGACAAGGTCAAGGTGGTCTCTGAGTGGCCTGTTCCCTCTTCCCATAAGGAACTGCAGTGCTTTTGGGGTTTTGCTAACTTTTATAGGAGGTTTATCAGGAACTATAGCACCATTGCTGCTCCCCTGACCAAACTCCTATCCTCCAAGCACCCCTTCTCATGGACCAACCATGCTGGGAGTTCCTTCTCCTCTCTAAAGAGTAGATTCACCATGGTGCCAGTTCTCATCATCTCAGACCCTGCCATTCAGTTTATCCTTGAAGTGGATGCCTCAGACATGGGCGTTGGGGCTGTCCTGTCCCAGAGGTCAGCCAAGGATAACAAGGTGCATCCCTGGGCATTTTTCTCTCATTGCATGACTCCAGTGGAATGTAACTATGGCACTGGTGATCGAGAACTACTAGCTATCAAGCTGGCCCTGGAAGAGTGGAGGCATTGGTTGGAGGGGACTGAAATTCCATTCATCATATGGACTGATCATAAGAACTTTGAGTACCTCAGGTCTGCTAAATGCCTCAACACATGTCAAGCCAGGTGGTTGTTGTTTTTTTCTCCCACTTCAACTTTGTGCTCTCCTTAAGACCAGGCTCAAAGAAAGTCAAACCAGATGCTCTTTCTAGGCAGTTTTCTCTGGACTTCCAGCAAGGTACTGCTGAGCTCATCCTCCCTGTCTATTCTCTTCTGGCTGCTGCCCGGCTCTACTTAGAAACTGTTGTCCAAAATGCCCTGCCAAGTGATCCAGGACCAGGTAATGGTCCACCTAACTGTCTGTATGTGCCTCCTTGTGTGCACTCCCAGGTGCTTCAGTGGGGACACAGCTCCTTCCTAGCCTGTCACCCTGGGGCAACCTGGACCCTTGCTGTCCTCAGGCAATGCTTCTGGTGGCTGACCATCCAGTGAGATGTTAGGGCCTTTGTGGCAGCCTTTGATGTCTGCTCCAGAAACAAGACAAGCAACCAACCTGCTGCCGGACTATTAAGACCCTTACCTGTACCTCACCGTCCTTGGTCCCACATTGCAGTGGATTTTGTCACTGGCTTCCACAGCTCCAAGGGTAATATTGCATTGTGACAATCATTGATCGCTTCTCTAATACTGCTCACTTCAGTCCCCTCCCTAAGCTGCTTTCAGCTAAAGAGATGGCATAACTGTTTGTCAACCATGTGTTCTGGATTCACAGTCTGCCTACGAACATTGTGTCTGACAGAGGTCCCCAGTTCTCTGCTCACTTCTGGAAGGAGTTCTGCAAGCTCAATGGGGCAACTCCCAGCCTCTCCTCAGGTTACCACCCCCAGACTAATGGGCAGACTGAGTGTACCAATCAGAAGCTAGAGGTCACTGTATGATGCCTAACATCTGGTGATTCTTCCTCCTGGAGCCAGACACTTCCTTGGATTGAATATGCCCACAACAGCCTCCTCTCATTGTCCAATGGACTGACTCCCTTCCAGTGTTGCCTCAGTTACCAGCCCCTTCTTTTCTCGGAACAGGAGGAGGAGGCATCTGTTCCTTTGGATCATGCCTTTATCTTAAGCTGTTGCAGAATTTGGGTACATGCTAGATGTCACCTGTTACATACCAGTCATATGTACAAGAGGATAGCAGATTGACATCACAGGCTGGCTCCTGTCTACCATCCGGAACAAAAGGTCATGTTGTCCACATCCAATCTCCCTCTCAGGTTCCCTCATATAAGCTAGCCCCCAGGTTCATTGGCCCCCTTCCTATTGCTAAGGTCATTAACCGCATGACTGTGAGGTTGTGCCCAAGTTTATGCGGTCCCTCCACCCATCCTTTCATGTCTCCCAATTGAGACCCCTGGTCTCCAGTCCCTTCTCTCCCTTTCCAAGGCTTCTCCCCCTCCCAGGGTTATCAATGGAGGGGAGGCCTACACACTCAGGAAACTACTAATGGCCCTTTTCCACTACCCTTTTTCAGCTCACTTCAGCTCGCTTCAGCTCACTTCAGCCCGACACGGCTCGCGTTTCGACTACCAAAAACCAGCACGACTCAGCTCGCTTCAGCCCTGCTTAGCCCCTAAAACTCGCACCGTTTTGGAGTGGGGCTGAAGCGAGCCAAACCGTGCCGAGTGAGGCTGGGGGCGTGAGCAGACACTCCCCTGTGCACTGATTGGTGAGGAGGAGTGTCCTCACACGCCCCGCGAGCGCGCTGGGATCTGTAAACACCGCAAACCCGGAAGAAGAATAATTACGAATTACGAGAATTTCTGAAGCCTTATGCGCCTCGCCTCATCTATATGCTCTTGCCAGTATCTGTCCGCGTTGTCGGTGACAACAAGCCACAGCACCAAGACCAGCAACACTAACGACTCCATGTCCTCCATGTTTATTGTTTACTATTCGGGTCGTGAGACTACCGCTGAAAAGATCACTGAATCAGTGACATACAGAGCATCGTGGATGAGTTCGCGGAGTGCAAGGCTCGTCGTATGCCCTTCAAATAATGCGCACAGTAGGCTATTGATGTTTTATTATGAGCCATGTACAGTATGTCGCCTAATGTTTTTTTTGTTTCTGAGTTACATGTTCGTTTGAAGGACTTAATGTACAAAATAACATAGTTGCACCCCGTAGTGTTGAAATTGGTAAACACAGTGCATTCAGTGAGGTTTGCACCGCCCTCCTTTTATTTCTGACTCTTCCTGTCACCGTTGCAACCTCTGAGCGCTCATTCGTATGCCCTTCAAATAATGTGCGCAGTATAGGCTATTGATGTTTTATTATGAGCCATGTACAGTATCCTAATGTTTTTTGTTTCTGAGTTACATGTTCGTTTGAAGGACTTGATGTACTAAATAACATAGTTGCACCCGGTAGTGTTGAAATTGGTAAACACCGCAGTTGCGGACATTTTGTAGCCTAAAATGATGTTATGATAAGCTTTAATAAAGGGCCCGGTCATTTGCCCCGCCCCCGGCCCGGCTCTGACTTGTTCCGCCACTGTCACTGATGTCACTGTTTGCGCTGCTTAACGACATCACATGACGTCTACCCACTTTCGCTAACTCCACCCAATGTGTCCACCCACTTCCAGCCAGCACGGTTCAGCGCGGTTGTAGTCGAAATGCAACTCCAACAGCCCCGCTCAGCCCGACTCAGCTCGACTCGGCACGGCACGGCTCAGCCGCGTTTGTAGTGGAAAAGCGGCATAAAGGTCTGTCAACAAAGTTGGGGGGGGGGGTACAGTATCTGGTCAACTGGGAGGGCTATGGCCTGGAAGAGAGGTGTTGGGTGCCAGCACATTTCATCCTCGACCCAGTGCTCATCAGTGATTTTCACCACAAGAACCCAGTAGCTCTGTCTCTGATGCCCAGAGGCATCTGTAAGGGGGGGAAGGGCTGTCACAATCCAGCCTGGAACTTCCAAATCCTGACCTGTGCCTTTATGCTCCACTCCATGTTTTCCCTGTTCTCCCTGCACTGCACTGGCATACCTGCTATGCACTTACTATTAGCCACCCTATATAAACACACCAAGGAGAATTACACAATGCAGTTGTGCAGTTGGAACTCCCGTGGCCTCCAGGTTGTGACATTGGATTCATATTTAATTAAATAAATTCTAGTTAAAGCCATGCCTACTTCATTCATACAAATTTGAATACAGATATGGAAGCAGATATTTGGAGCACTTGAGAACCAGGTTAAACCAAGGAGCCATGCACACCCATGCTCCCCAGCCAGTGAGGGAAATTTCTATGGTTACACTCTTTCACTTTCTCTCTCCCTCTCTCTCGGATAGGGCACCTGTTGCTAGAAAAGCCTTGTGTCTCATTGAGACAAGGGCATGTCTCTGCTTGTGGCATTTGGGGTCCAATTGTAGGCTGATAATCCCACTTCTGAAGCTCTCATAATAGTTCCAGCAAGCTGAGGAGAATTATGTCTGTGACTGTTGTCAACAATCCCAGCATCCCTAACAAGATCCAGAACTTCACATGGTTGGATCTAACTGCCAAGCATAATAATGACTGCTATACATTGTGGTAATAAGATGGCTAACTTAATGGCAATGAAGTGTGTGGCCTGTTTTGGACTTGGGGAATTCTTTTCTGAGCTCACCATGAGACAAAAGACATCATTTGTGCCAGGATGGTAGATCTGTTCAAAATGGCCTGTTCCTCGGTGGAGGCTGAACTATTTGTACAAAACATTCTTTAAAGCTCACAATAAAAGCCTTGCACTATGTGGCACAGTCAATCACATTGCATTTGGTACTGTACAAAAGAATCCAGTGTTGTGGATGTGATCTCATTTTGTTATTGAGGCAGAGAAAAAGCAGAGAAGTTTTTCATTCTCTGCTTTTTATGCTTAGCAGTGTTTGCCAGACACAGGTGTTATCCTCCTGACTCCCAGCAGTTCAAATTTGTTCTTTCTGGAGGACATTTGTAAACCTGAATATCTCCCACCCCTTACATAGTACCGAGCTAACTCCTACTGTGCCTTAAAGAGGACATTTAGAACTTTTAAATGATACCTCATTTGTAGGGGTGGGGTTTTGGGAACTTCCTTTTCCTCTGCAAAGAAAATGGCTTCCCTCACCACAAAGGCATTTTACGGTCAAAGGAAAAGTGCGTGCATAATACTTTAAACTTAACAAATGTTGTCTTCAAATATTGGTGTTATGTTTTACACAAACCTCTTAAGAATACATTAAATCAATTTATGAGTTAATGTAACATGTTTTACCACAATATTTTCCCCTTTTAAGAAATGTCCTCCGTAGTGGACATTTGTAGTTGCTTTTTTTATTTTGTTCTGTATTTTTTGCAAATCAGAAGGCAGGGAGTCACTATCAGAGGCAGAGAAGATTTTACTGCAAATTGTTGAGGGAAACTCAGACATTGAGTTGTCTGATGAGGAAGAGCAAGGTGGGGTGTTTGAAGGTGAAGCAGAGGCAGAGGATTCAGACAGCTCTGAGGATGAAGGTGAAGCAGGGCAAGTACAGGCAGAGGAGCAAGAAGATGCCTGATGCTCCTCATCTTCGTCCAGCTATCGTCCACTATGGAGCAAGACTACAATGTACACATTGACTTTATATTTTCATGCAAATACATTACAATTTACAGAAAACATTTTTCACTTGGGCGGCACGGTGGTGTAGTGGTTAGCGCTGTCGCCTCACAGCAAGAAGGTCCGGGTTCGAGCCCCATGGCCAGCGAGGGCCTTTCTGTGTGGAGTTTGCATGTTCTCCCCGTGTCCACGTGGGTTTCCTCCGGGTGCTCCGGTTTCCCCCACAGTACAAAGACATGCAGGTTAGGTTAACTGGTGACTCTAAATTGACCGTAGGTGTGAGTGTGAATGGTTGTCTGTGTCTATGTGTCAGCCCTGTGATGACCTGGCGACTTGTCCAGGGTGTACCCCGCCTTTCACCCATAGTCAGCTGGGATAGGCTCCAGCTTGCCTGCGACCCTGTAGAAGGATAAAGCAGCCTTGACACCTGGCCGTACTTTGGTGAGGAGGGGCCTGACTCTCCACAAGAGATCTCCTTTTTTATTGTCTTCAGAAACATCAAGGTCATTGACAATCTTAATAGAATTTCTTAGTTTGTAGAACCGATTTCTCATAATCGATTCTGCCACAATTTGAACCCTGGTATTAGCCGCCCAATACATTTGAATGTTTGGGTAACCTAGACAGCCCATGTAAATGGAACTTCCAAAGAAGGTCTTCAGCTCTTCAGGAGAGGTGTTTAGAGATGCTCCTGACACAAGGACTTCACGCTGATTTGTGCACATGGCCATTTTTGCAAACACAGTGTTGTTGATGTATTGTTCAAAATATTTCATTGGTGTCCAGTTTTGCCATGTTGTGGCACCATTGTTCTGGATAACTGGAGGATCAACCAGTTGGGGTTTGAATCTAAAGAAACTTGACTTAAAATGATTATGAAACTTAGTTTCTTTTTTGTCTTTGTCATCTATTGTTGCTTTTCTTTAGATTCAAACCCCAACTGGTAATTTGTAAGTGGAATTGTTTGTATTTTCATTTACAGATTGTGATTATCATACTATTTCACATGTATGACGTTCCGATGTCCACTGTAGAGGACATTATATCTTAAAAATAAAAACTTTTTTTTTCATAAAAACTCTTGTCAATGTCCTCATTCCCTTTCAAACAATTGGGGAAGTTAAAAAAATAGAGATTTAAAAACTTTTTTCCCCCTGGTAGTCATGGTTGGATCTAACTGCCAAGCATAATAATGACTGCTATATACATTGTGGTAATAAGATGGCTAGCTTAATGGCAATGAAGTGTGTGGCCTGTTTTGGACTTGGGGAATTCTTTTCTGAGCTCACCATGAGACAAAATACATCATTTGTGCCAGGATGGTAGATCTGTTCAAAATGGCCTGTTCCTCTGTGGAGGCTGAGCTATTTGTACAAAACATTCTTTAAAGCTCACAATAAAAGCTTTGCACTATGTGGCACAGTCAATCACATTGCATTTGGTACTGTACAAAAGAATCCAGTGTTGTGGATGTGATCTCATTTTGTTATTGAGGCAGAGAAAAAGCAGAGAAGTTTTTCATTCTCTGCTTTTTATGCTTAGCAGTGTTTGCCAGACACAGGTGTTATGACTACCAAGTTATTTAGGGTACATTGGGTCAGATTCAACTTTGAATCAGGGCCTAAATTTGCCAGCTTAGCTCAGTATGTCACAGCATTAACATCCAGGTGATGCACAAGTGAGTGTTGCAGTATCGTTTGCAACATGGTTCAATTACTCAGCATTTTGTGAGGGATTGAGGAGTTATGTGGGTAGAAACCATCTCCAACCAACTAGTAGCAGAAACCCAGAGAACTTAGTAGCTAAACCAAGAATAGCATGTGTTATGATGGGGGAAAAACACTCAAGCATGCTAGCAGTTTGTAACCAAATCCAACTATTCATTCAGGTGGTGGAAGCTATGGAAATTCTTGAGTGGAGACAGTAAGGGAGAACCAATTAAACAGGGAAATGAGTGTGAATGGAGTGAAAACACCTAAGCCTCAGTGTTTTCTCTTAGCAGAAAATGCCAACAGAGGGCCTAAGCAAAAAGGTAGAATGAGGAGTGAATGGCAGGATTCCCAACTCCTGCTTCAATGTTGTGTGGTAGTGGATCCAACTCATACAGCAGGCTCAACAGCCAACAGAGCACAGTACAGGGACAGATACCCATTGAACCATATAAACCACCGGCCCACCAGTCTGTATACAGCAAGCTAGAATCACTGAATTATACTGCTGGCATACTGTATGTCCATTGTTTGGTGGGGGACACAAAAAGCTTGAAAGGGATGGCACAGAGGGAGAATCCAGAGAGGTGAGCAACTACTACTGAGCAACAGCAAAGAGCAGTTAATAAGGCTAACTTACAGACAGCTAAGTAAGCTAATAAGGCTAGCAATGTTTAATGGGGGACACTTTGAGAGTTCCTGAATCCACATTATACTTGCAAAAATGCTTCAGATGAGATGTTTTAAAATAAAAGTAACAAAAGCCTTCTTTGATGTAGAACAGTGGGGAAAGTCCTCACTAAGACCATTTTATAACTACAGTAAAGGATATAACAGATGCTCCAATGTAGTAATTCATATTTGTATAGCTCCCTCTCCCTGCTTTTAATAGATACTAACCATCTTCTGAAGCTATTTCAAAGAATAGCTCTGATGCTGCTGTTGCCACAGCAACCTAAAATCTATAAACTCCCATGCAGTTTCCTAGCAGAGCAGTGTGATTTTCCCCTTCCTCATCTCCAAGCATGTACTTTGAAACATTTTCTTAGTGCTCACTGCATTGTCTTTTTCAAGGCATTTTAAAAAAAAATTTACTATGTATTATGTAGGACATACTGTACTCTCTGCACTGATGTCTTTTAAGTTGATTTTATAATAAGAGTAACAATATTGTGTACTTGTTGCAGAGCTTGGGTTTTAGAGAGAATAACATAATTTTCTCCTAATGTAGGCAGCACAGTTAGCTGTACTACAGATTAATATAAAGAGTATTTGCAATTAAAATCTAAAGTTCATTAAACAACACTGCACAGGGTGGCATCACATGACCAGCACTGAGATAGCTGCTTGAGATTTTGCTGTTTTGTGCTTTCCTAGGATTTTTTTAATTTTATAATCCATTTATTATTGCAGCATCATCAAAGTAACATATTTTCATATATTCAACAGAATGCGATCAAAAAGGGAAAGAAAAGCTAGCTAGCTGGGAAAGGATGGAGAAGCTAATGCTAACCATGGTGAACATTACATTACAGGCATTTAGCAGGTGCTCTTACGCAGAGCAACCCCAGGAGCAGTTGGGGGTTAGGTGCCTTGCTCAAGGGCATTTCAGCCATTCCTGCTGGTCAAGGGACTCAAACCAGTGACCTTTTGGTCCCACAGCTGCTTCTCAAACCATTCGGCCATGGTTTCCCCCAGAAGTCATACCAGAAGTTAAATTGTCTTGATAACACTGACGTTCAACTGCAATTTCTTCTCAAGAGACCTCTCTCACCTCCCTTACTGACAGAGGAGCAAAGGATGAGAAACAGACTGAAAGTGGAATTACCACTATAGCAAATGGTCATGAGCACCAGTTAGCTAATCTAAAAAGAGAACTACAATAAAAGGCTGATGAGTCTCCTTAGAGAACAGAGGATACCAGAAAAAAAACATGGGGTTGCCAGGGAACATAGAAGGCAACACTACACTGACAGATTTTCTGCAAATCCATACAATATACAGTTCATTCCTGGCTTGATTTTCTATCAGAATCCTTGAGGCTCATAGAAAAAAATCTTAGATCTCTTTCTTTTGTCTCCACATTGAAAAATCAAGATTTTCTAATTTTCATGTGTCAGGAATTGGTTGTGGAGGCAGATGAAAGTGCAGATTAGTGTCTATTAATGTGAAGCACACAATAACAGAGACAGTGAACATGAAATGAAACAAAACAAATAAAAAATAGATATGCATGGCAATAGCATGACCACAAAGAGGACTAAGAGACATAAAACAACAAAAGCTAGACAATGAGACACACAGGCTCTATAATTTAAAAAGTGACACTAATTAGGTGAAACAGGAAACAGGAATGGGTGATGGCGGCACGGTGGTGTAGTGGTTAGCGCTGTCACCTCACAGCAAGAAGGTCTGGGTTCAAGCCCCGTGGCCGGTGAGGGCCTTTCTGTGTGGAGTTTGCATGTTCTCCCCGTGTCCGCGTGGGTTTCCTCCGGGTGCTCCGGTTTCCCCCACAGTCCAAAGACATGCAGGTTAGGTTAACTGGTGACTCTAAATTGACCGTAGGTGTGAGTGTGAATGGTTGTCTGTGTCTATGTGTCAGCCCTGTGATGACCTGGCGACTTGTCCAGGGTGTACCCCGCCTTTCGCCCGTAGTCAGCTGGGATAGGCTCCAGCTTGCCTGCGACCCTGTAGAACAGGATAAAGCGGCTAGAGATGATGAGATGAGATGAGATGAGATGAGATGAGATGAGATGAGGAATGGGTGATCAGTGAAGCATGTCACTTAGTTAAGTGGTGCACTAAGGCTCATGACATTGTGCTTCACCAACAAAGAAACCATGTCAGCATCACGTTCGTTCTTGTTTTATCTTGTTTTATTTTGTTTTGTCTGGTTTTAAGTATGTGTAAGCTTCTTTATTGAGATTTTAAGTGTGCACAGTGTTTTTACTGACTTAATATGGATCCGTTACACCCCAAGCTGTTTGTTTTACTACTTCTCCTGTTCACACTGTATGTCAGTTGTGCAAACGAAGCCAGGAGGCAATACAGCAGGAATGAGCTGCTGAAACTGAACTGTGTGGGGCCGGCTGGCATGCCAAGTGTCATGCTACAGGTTCCAGACCTCATTTTGAGACTAAGACACAAGAATAAATCCTCCGACAGAGCACAGGAGAATGGAAGGCGGAAGAGAGGGAAGCGAGGGGGTGTCTGGCTATGGCTGAGGAAACTGCAGCTCAATCGGACCCCACTGTCCTCGATGATCCTGGCGAATGTTCAGTCCCTCAGGAACAAAGTGGATGAACTTCAGGGAAATGTCCGCTTTCAGAAGGATTTTAAAGACTGCTGTGTGATGGCGTTCACAGAGACCTGGCTAATTGAGCATGACCAGAATGGTGACCTGTCAGTCAGCAGCTTCGGAGCACTGCACCGTCAAGATTGTGATGCTAAGGTGATGGGGAAAACACAGGAAGGAGGAGTATACCTCTACACTAACCTGAGATACTGCACTTCTGTGACTTTGAGAGAGCGCATCTACACTCCTGATGTGGAACTTTTATCAGTATCTCTGTGCCCCTTTTACCTGCCCTGTGAGTTTCTCCAGCTTTTTATCACCAATGTGTATATTCACCTGAAAGCCAATGGGTCTTCTGCCTGTAAAACTATTTATGATGTTGTGCAGAAGCTTCAATCTATCTTGCCTGATGCCCCGAACTTTGTACTGAGTGATTTTAACCACATTTCCCTTAAAAAGACAGTTCCTAACTTTACTCAATATGTAACATGTCCCACCAGGCAGGATAAGACTCTCAACCTCTGTTATGGGTCAGTGAAGGAGGCATATAAATCTTTTCCTTTACCTCCCCTGGGAAATGGAGATCTCAACTGTGTCCACCTTCTACCCACATACAGAACTGTTCTAAAGAGGGAGAAAGTCCAAATAAAGGACATTAAAAACTGGACAGAGGAGTCTGTGCAGTGCTTGCAGGACTGTTTTGACTGCACAGACTGGAATATATTTATAGACGCATGTGATGAGGATTTAGATGAACTAGCAGATGTAACATGTTCCTATGTGGCCTTCTGCAGAGACATCATCATACCATGCAAGAAGGTCAGAATTTTCCCCAATAACAAGCCCTTGGTTACAAAATCTGTGAAATCCAGTTTACAGATAAAGAGATGTGCTTTTAAGTCTGATTCTGTCCCTGTTTTGCACACAGCCACTAAGGAGCTGAAAATTAACATTTTAAAAGCAAAACAGGACTATAAAATTAAACTAGAAGACAAAATGGCTGCAAATAATCTTGGCTCTGCCTGGTCAAGTAAAAGCCATAGCCATAGCAGGCATAAGTAACCCAAAAAATAGAAGCACTGTCACTTTAGAGGGCTTTGACTCAGACTCTGATCTAGCAAATGCTCTTAATTGTTTTTTTTCTTGATTTGATGTTTTTGATTTTAGCAAGGGCGGCACGGTGGTGTAGTGGTTAGCGCTGTCGCCTCACAGCAAGAAGGTCCGGGTTTGAGCCCCGTGGCCAGCGAGGGCCTTTCTGTGTGGAGTTTGCATGTTCTCCCCGTGTCCACGTGGGTTTCCTCCGGGTGCTCCGGTTTCCCCCACAGTCCAAAGACATGCAGGTTAGGTTAACTGGTGACTCTAAATTGACCGTAGGTGTGAGTGTGAATGGTTGCCTGTGTCTATGTGTCAGCCCTGTGATGACCTGGCGACTTGTCCAGGGTGTACCCTGCCTTTTGCCCGTAGTCAGCTGGGATAGGCTCCAGCTTGCCTGCGACCCTGTAGAAGGATAAAGCGGCTAGAGATAATGAGATGAGATGAGATGATTTTAGCAAAGAGATGCAGGAAGTGAGTCATAAACTTGAAGACAACCATCATTTCAATATTGAACACACAGATATTGTGAAGGCTTTCTCTTCCATAAAGACAAATAAGATCAAGGGACCTGATAACATCTGTGGTTGACTGCTCAAATCATGTGCCAAACAACTATGCCCAATATTTTATTATATTTTTAATAAGTCCTTACAGACTCAGCATGTCCCAAAATGTTGGAAGGATGTTGTAGTTGTCCCTGTTCCCAAGATAAAATGTCCAAGAACCCTGAATGATTTTAGACCCATTGCATTGACATCCATTGTGATGAAAACCTTTGAAAAATTGGTGAGGTCTGAAATCATAAAGAAGACAGAGAATGACCTGGATCCTCTGCAGTTTGTTTATAGACCACTGTGAGGAGTTTAGGTTGCCACAGTCACTTTAATGAACCTGCTTCTTAAACATCTTGAGGGAAAGAGAACACATGCAAGGCTTTTATTCACTGATTTTTCATCTGCTTTTAATACCATTCAACCCCACATTTTAACAGAGAGGCTTTTAGAACAATTTAATCTAAGTTTTAATCTTGTGGGCTGGATTTTAGATTTCTTAACAAACAGAACACAGAGAGTGAGAGTGAACGGCACTCTGTCTGATCAGGTCTGTTCCTCCGCTGGCTCCCCACAAGGATGCGTTCTGTCACCTCTCCTGTTCATCCTTTACACAAACGTGTCATAGCAGCAGGGAGGGCAGATTCATTTTAAAGTATGCAGATGACTCCATGATTGTCAGTCTGCTGAAGGACAATGAAACCTGCCACGGTCCAGTCATTCAGGACTTTGTTCAATGGTGTGACGAATCCTTTCTGCAGATGAACATATTACAAACCAAAGACATATTAATTGATTTTAGGAAATTCCTCCAGGCACAGGAACTCACTTTTATAAAGGGTCAGACAGTAGAATGTGTTGAAACATATAAGTATCTTGGCACAGTCATTGATAGTAAACTGACTTTTGAGGCAAACTGTGAAGCTGTATATAAAAAGGGGAACCAGTGTCTGTTTTGCCTCAGGAAACTGTCATCATTTCACATTGACAAAACACTGCTGACCCTGTTTTACCATGCTTTTACTGAATCGGTTTTATCTTTCTGCTTGGTGCCTTGGTTTGGTAATCTGTCGTCTAAAAATAAGAGGTGCCTGAACCAAATAGTGAAGTGGTCCAGTAAGCTGACGGGAGAGATGCAGTTAAATCCAGAATCACTGTACTCCAAACAGGTACAAAGGATATCTGGATCAATTTTAAAGGACACCTCTCACCCACTACATTGTGAGTTCCAGCCTCTCCCATCAGGACGTACAGTAGATATAAAGTACCACAATGTAAAACCAAGCATTATAAAAAACAGTTTTGTTCCTGCTGCCATAAGCCTTTTTAATAAGTCTTAGCTTCATGTGGGGTTTTTATGTTTTTATGTTTTAATGTTGTGTTTTATGTCACATGTTTTTTATCATGTTTTTTGATGTTATATGTTTATCACGCTGTGTTTTATGTGTTTTATGGTAGATGTTTTAAGTGTTGTTTGGCATGTGTGGAAGAGAAAGCTGACTCACTTCACTGCAAAACAAGTTTACCTTTGGGTATAAATAAAGTTACTTGACTTGACTTGATTTTGAGAGCAGCGCTAAAGGAGCACAACACATGATTACAGCGCTAAAGGAGCACAACACATCCTATACTAAAAAGACTCTGATCTATAATTCTACAATGACTTATTAGTTGAAACACTACAGAGAAGAATCCCACTCAATATTATGAGAAAAATCTTGGATTAGTTGGGGATGTAGCACTGGTTTGCTTACCCCACCAAGCTTCAGTGTCAACACAACAGAAAAGTAGAGTTATTTGATGACCCGGAGTCAGCATGCAAATTTATTGCCAATCTTGATTAATGACTATGGTGCTCTATTTCTACTGTATGGAGGACTAGTTTCCTGTCAACAACACACTGAAATAATACTGCTGACACTGCTGTGGTGAAGGAAAATTGGTGAAGAAATGGTGAAGGAAAATATAATTGTTGTGACTGTACTACTTCTGTTTATCATTCTGATTTTTGGCATGAAAAATGTGCTAGTATTTTATATTGTGTAATTTCTGCACATTTATTTGGTTTTTATGTCAGATATGTAGGATTACTGTTACATTCATTTTTGTAGCTCCAGCATTCCCAGTCTTTTTCAGCTTGAGACTCAAAAGAGAAATATGGTGTCTCACTGTGACCCAAATTTACAAAAGTACATCACAAATTGCCACATCTGCATTTATAAACTACTGACATGCATACACACGTAACTAATGCAAACATAACACACATTACTGACTCTTCCACCATCAAAATATGCATCCATTATCTATAGACCCCTTTCACATGACGTCACCGCGCCGCGAGATTTTGTTAAGCGCCATATTGGAAGACCAAGTACATGCACTCACAATATAAAACAAAGTACGAGCGAGAGTAAAGTGACACGATGGATGATAATTCAGGTTATGTGAGTACATTACCAGCTGCAGAAAGGGCACGGTATGTGGAGAAACTGGCTGTGATTGATGGGTTTGACCCATATGATAAGACTCGCGGCAAGGGAGAATGGAAACATAAGGAGGACCTGACACCAATTCTGCCATCTGTTTGCTACCCAGACATTGTAAACTATTTGTTGTTTACACCCAGTGCCTACACTCAGTGTTCGAACTATGCCGATATTTTCGGGGGGTCCCTTTTTTTCCCTTGGGGGTGTGTGTGCTTGCGCTTGTCTCAGAGCGCGGATCTCCAAACACATGAGAAGCCTATCTTACGCACATATCACGCGGACTCCACACCTCCACACACGCATCACGTCTGAAGTCATAACTCATCAGGGGAAATCGTGTCCGCATTGGCATGTTCAAAAAACAACCTCACGTCAACAATGATACCGCACGCAAGGAAAAAAAAAACAGTCAGGCTACTCAACAACCAACCTGGCAGCAGCGAGCAAGCCCCAAACCATCCTAAATTATTCTCATTCTCATTATCTCTAGCCGCTTTATCCTTCTACAGGGTCGCAGGCAAGCTGGAGCCTATCCCAGCTGACTATGGGCAAAAGGCGGGGTACACCCTGGACAAGTCGCCAGGTCATCACAGGGCTGACACATAGACACAGACAACCATTCACACTCACATTCACACCTACGGTCAATTTAGAGTCACCAGTTAACCTAACCTGCATGTCTTTGGACTGTGGGGGAAACCGGAGCACCCGGAGGAAACCCACGCGGACACGGGGAGAACATGCAAACTCCACACAGAAAGGCCTTCGCCGGCCACGGGGCTCGAACCCAGGACCTTCTTGCTGTGAGGCGACAGCGCTAACCACTACACCACCGTGCCGCCCCCTAAATTATTATTATCATTAAATTGTAGAAGTCTGGGAGGCTTGCTCCTCATACAGTTATCAACTTGGGGCCAATTTAGCATGTTTTAAATCTGAATTTCTTGCGTTTGCTTACCTCAAAGTGTCCGCAGATCATGCACAGACTTATCCATTATATCCACAGTTTTTTGCCAAGTCTCACACAGGTTTCTTTCAAGTCTACTGTTGGGCCAATAAATCATAAATAAAACAGCTCAGATTTGTTTGTTTAAGTCGTTTGCCACTCCACTTTATTCTCGTGGGTTCACATACTGCTGCTGTTATTTCCCCCTAATCACAAGTTTGTTGGTCTTCCAAAATGGCGCAGGGTCTGTTTACTTCCGGTTTTGGGTGACGTCAGTGAAAGGGGTCTATACCGCTTATCCATCAAGGTTGTAGGGGATGCTGGAGCCAATCCCAGATGACTTCAGGTGAGTGGTTGGGTACACCCTGGACAAGTCGCCAATCTACCACCGGATTAACATTGAGACAACCATTTACACCTATGAGCAAGTTAGAGTAGCCAGTTGGCCTAACCCACATGTCTTTGGACTGCAGGAGGAAACTGGAGCTCCCAGAGGAAACCAAAGCAAGAACAAGGAGAACATGCATACAGAAAGGCTTGAGTCAGCCATGAGGTTTGAACCCAGAATCTTCTTGCTGTGAGGTAATAGTGCTAACCACTGCACTACCATGCCACCTTACTGTCAAAACAGTGTTGAATAAATGCACTTTCACCTGCCTAATCCACATTAGGGACAAGCCTGTGAGTCAGGGACGGAATGTTGGAAGGTTACTCATGGACAGCAAGATAATGTCAGCAATCATGACTAACACTGACAAGTAATGTTACCTAGCTAGCAACACACCAATCACCAACTAACACACACACACACACACACACACACACAAAACAAACAATTCAAACGTGGACATACACTGACAAAAAACATGAATGGCTTATCTTTCTGGCATCAAAATACTGCCTCTTGAAAGTCTCTTCTTTGGACAGGAAAATTTGTTTTGACTTGTCCAGATACCGAGAATGCTTTGTTTGGAGATCTCATCTCATCTCATTATCTCTAGCCGCTTTATCCTTCTACAGGGTCGCAGGCAAGCTGGAGCGTATCCCAGCTGACTACGGGCGAAAGGCGGGTACACCCTGGACAAATCGCCAGGTCATCACAGGGCTGACACATAGACACAGACAACCATTCACACTTACGGTCAATTTAGAGTCACCAGTTAACCTAACCTGCATGTCTTTGGACTGTGGGGGAAACCAGAGCACCCGGAGGAAACCCACGCGGACACGGGGAGAACATGCAAACTCCGCACAGAAAGGCCCTTGCCGGCCACGGGGCTCGAACCCGGACCTTCTTGCTGTGAGGCGACAGCGCTAACCACTACACCACCGTGCCACCCTTGTTTGGAGATGTCTATCCAATTTGTTAATTTTTAAGCTTTCGGTGAGCACCTCTCCATATAACGCATTGAGGCCTCTCTCCATTTCTAAAGGCTTTGGTGAAGCCAATGTTAAACTCTTCCTTGTAGCTTTGACATCATACATGTGATTGACAGTGCTTCAATTTTACTTTGGAACATTAATTCACATGGGCTATCATAGCATTGTTATGCATTTTACTCTGCCAATTTGTCACCCCATAAAAACAGGTCTGTGACCCATTTTGGGTCAGGTTGTTGTAGCCTATTATCCATGTTACATCACTGGAGTTCTGCAAGTGAAAATAAATCCTGCGTTATTTAAGGTCGTCATAAGGACAATGGGACCATGACAAGTCATATTTCTTGGCACCATACAGACGCTGTGAAACATCTATTGTGACCTGATTGCTTGATTGCCCCTAACATTTTGGGATAATGTCAGGGAGGGGGTTAAGGATGTTGTTTGTTTCATTTCAGATTTGTTTAACTACTTATTTTATTTAGGGTTTGATGGTACTACAGACTTGACATTATTACACTGCAAAACATGGTGTTTTATTCTCCCACATTTGATATTCTTTCCTGAGCTTTTTCCTTTCCTGAAAAATAAAAAGCATATGGAATGTAAAGAACACTGGAGATAGGCTTCCTTGCCAAATTTTGGAAGGATCAGTGTGCTTAAGATGAATATTCTCCCTCAAATTCCAGACTGAAACATTCCTGTGACTGGCATAAACTTTTTCAGGGTTCTTTCATTTGTTGCTCTTTTTCATTATTATTTTTTTAAATTACTGATAGTTCATCTTAACTTTAACCAAAGTTTACTAGCTCTTATGTGCTAGCCATTCAGCACGATCTGTTCATACTGGGAATGACACTTTTATGTTCTCAATGTTCCTTTAAGATGGTCTTTGATACAACAGCAAAGACTATTCAAGAAGCAAAAATTTTAAAAATTCAAAAGCTGCATTCAGTGCTGCACAACTCCATTGAGAACACACCCTTTTTTTTTGACAATTTTGTTGACTTCCATCTGCCTCTTGGTGTTATGTCCTCTTCTGAGATGCCTCCTTTTATGTCATGGCCTGGCCGATAATAATTATTTTGCTATCTACTTCCAAACGTTTATTGGAAAATCATTACAACACTACAGAAAGATGCCACCAGTGTTCATTGGCTATACTTTTAGAAAGTATCATCCCCTACTCAAAAATGTGGGAGAAGGAAACTCAACTCTTATTCAGACTTCTTGGAGCCTTCCATTTTTCAGCTGCCTCTAAGCATTTACATATGACAAGGCATGCCATTAAATATGTAATAGTGTGAGGGGAGAGCTGAGAAAGGTAATCAGTTTTCTAGAGGGGTCCTGCTGTAAAGTATGTGACCATTCCAGGGATTGTCAGAATAATTACAGTATAACCATTATATTTTTCTAAGCTATAATGGCACCTCAATACTCCCATCAGGTGATCTGTAGCATGAGTGCAATTTAATTCAGCACTCATTTTAATGAAGGCTATTTTAGGTGTCCTGTATTTGTATATTTATATTGTGTATATTTGTATGGTGTAGAGACAATAAGGTAATAAAGATGGCAAATCTTTGCTTGCTTTCTCTAATGTATACAGGTGCGTCTCAAAAAAATTAAATATTGCGAAAAAATTCAATGTTTTCCATCAGTTGTTTAAGAAGGAGGAAAATTTGATATATTCTAGACTCATTACACATAAATTAGACTGTTTCAAGCATTTTTCTATTTTAATTTTGATAATTATGGCCTACAACACACAAAATTAAACATATCTCAAAATATTTGAATATTTAATTCGGAGTTTCAGTAAAACAATAGAAACACAATTTATCTCACAATCTAGTGCAGTACATGCAATCACAATCATGGAGAAGACTGCTGACTTGACATTTGTTCAAAAGACGATCAATGACACCCTCCACAAGGAGGGTAAGCCACTGAAGGTCGTTGCTGAAAAGGCTGGCTGGAAAAAGTGCACAAGCAATAGGTATGACCGCAGCCTTGAGAGGATTGTCAATATTCAAGTCGATTCAAGAACTTGGGAGAGCTTTACCAGGAGTGGACTGAGGCTGGTGTCAGTGCATCAAGAGCCACCATGCACAGACATCTTCAAGAAAGGAGCTACAACTGTCCTAATATCGGGCCACTCCTGAACCAGAGACATCATCAGAAGTGTCTTGTAACAGTTCCCTGACTGGGGTGGCTGCTGAACAGACAGGTAGGTCGGTTCAGATTCTCCTTCATATTTATTTTACAAAAACACACTTTCCAGTGGACTATAATGGAACCTACAGACACATAAACAACATGCAATGAATGGTTGCAACTCTGGTCAGAAGCATGTCTCTCTGCTCCTCTCCCCCTTTTATCCGCTCACTGTCACTGCACACAAACACATAGACACAGCACACTAATTAACAACATGTGTTTCCACTTTGCCACTCACCTTCCCCAGCTTCACTCTCCATTCACAAACTGGTGCTCGACCACGCCCCTGCTGCCACATACTCCCACCACCCGACTCAGGCTGGGGAGCCATCTGGCTTGCAGTTGACTCCTCCCCCCTGCCAAGAGAGGTAGTCCACCACCACTTTCTGTGCCCCTGGCCTGTGGGCCACCTCAAACTTAAAAAGGCTGTAGGGCCAGATACCAACAGGTGATCTATGCCTTGGCATCCTTCATATAGTGGAGCCACTGGATCAGGGTGTGATCTGAGCAGAGGGTAAAATGGGATCCCAGCAGGTAGTAATGTTGGAGTGAGGACCACCCATTTAATGACCAAGCCCTTTTTCTTGATGGTGCTGTACTTTGTCTCTTGCATGGAGAGCTTGCGACTCACGTACAGCACTGGACACTCCTCCACTCTACTGTTTGGGACAAAATGGCCCCAAGCACTCTGTCTGCAAAACAAACTGGAGAGAGAAGTCAGGGGAGTGTAAAAGTGGCCCCCCACACAGTGCTGCTTTTACCTGGGTAATGCTTTGTTGGCATAGCTCTGTCCACTGGACTGGATCTGGCGCTCCTTCTTTAGTGAGATCAGTTAGTGGGCTGCCGAGGTCCAAATAATTAGGCACAAACCTATAATAATAGCCAGCCAGCCCCAGGAACTCTCTCACCTGCTTTTTGGTCTTGGGCCTCAGGCAGGCCACAATTTCTGTGGTCTTATCAATTTGGGGACGCACCTGCCCATGACCCAAGTGGAAGCCCAGATGCCATACTTCCACATGCCCAATTGCACACTTCTTCAGGTTAGCCATGAGTCCCGTGTGAACGCCTCAATGATTCTAGCATGGCCCTGAGGTGTTTCTTGTGCTGTGGCCAATCATTCCTGTATATAATAATGTTGTCAAGGTAGGCTGCAATGTAAATGGTGTGTGGACAGAGGATTTTATCCATGAGCCACTGAAATGTTGTGGGAGCCCCGACTAACCCAAATAGAAGGGTGACAAACTGGTGTAAACCAAATGGAGTGGAAAAGTCTGTTTTTTTCTGGGTATAAGGGAGTCAAGGGGATCTACCAATATCCCTTTGTTAAATCCAGTGTCAAATAAAAACAAGCCATGCCTAACTGATCAAACAGTTCATCAATGCAAGACATTGTGTAAGCATGGAATTTAGACACCAAGTTGACCTTGTGATAGTCTACACAGAACCAGACCGACCTGACAGTTTTGGGAGCCAACACTGCCAGGCTTCACCAGTTGCTGTGTGACTCCTTGATTATCCCCATCTTGAGCATGTCCTTAAGTTCATCCCAAACTACATTTTTTTTTGTGTTCAGGTAAGCGAGAGGGGTGGCTATGCACTACCAACCCTGGGGGAGTCTCAATGTGGTGTTCTATGAAATGGGTGCACCTGGGCAGAGGTGAAAATGCATCATAAGACTTCTTTTGCAATCTGGTGACCTCCCTGTATTGGGACAGCAAGAGGTGGTCTCCACAGAGGACTGGGGCGGGACAAGTGGTGGATTTTGTTTTAACCTCCAGCCCTTTCTCCCCCCTCTCCAAATCTACCGTACCATTGCCAATGCCATGGGGAACCCCTCATTCCATAGTATGATCAGATAAAGGTGGGTTATCTGCCATGCCCCACCCCTACCCATTCGCTTCAGCTCACCATCGACATCCCCAACTCACCATGTGACCTCTTGCACCTGCCGCAAATTCTCCTGGGTTAGGTGACTGAGAGTGTGGAGTTTTGCACACATGCCAAGAATGTATTGAATTTCATTTTTGCTGTCAGAAGGCCCCTCTTCCCAAATTTCCTGGATGATGTCTAGGATACCCCGAGGTTTGCGCCCATATAATAACTCAAATGGGGAAAACCCCATGGAGGCTTGCAGGACTTCTCATACTGCAAACAACAGGAGCTCAAGCCATTTATCCCAGTTACGAGTGTCTTCACTTACCAACTGACTAATCAAGTTCTTAAGAGTGTGGCTAAATTGCTCAACTAGGCCATCTGTTTGTGGGTGATAGATGCTTGTGTGGATTGATTTTAACCCCCAATAACTCAAAATTCACGAACTGCGTGTGGCATGAACATAGTGGCCTGATTAGTCCGGATTTTTTTCAGAATCCCGACTCGGGAGATGATTTTAAACAGTGACTCTGCGCCACTTCATGCTGAGATGTTATGCAGTACAATTGCTTCCGGGTATTGTGTTGCACAGTCCATCAGGACTAAAATAAAGTGATGCTCTCGAGTAGGCTGATCTAATGGCCCGACAAGATCCATCCCAATTCTTTAGAAGGGGATCTCGATTAGGGGAAGAGTGTGCAATGGTGCTTTTGGAGTGGCTGCTGGATTTACCAGTTGGCATTCATGACATGCCACACACCACATGCGGACATCCCTGCAAATCCCTGGCCAATAGAACTGGGCCATAAGTCAGGCGAGTGTTTTGTCCTGCTTCAGGGGTCCAGCCATTGGGTTATAATGGGCCACATGGAAGAGGGTTTTTGTAATGTTTCCCTGATTGTGGTGGATGCTGAATGTACAGACAGGCGGGTTCAGTTTCACATTTGGATTTATTTTCAAAACCACAACTCAAAACACACACTTCAGCGACTTTAACTGAGGATCACTGTCACGACACACAGGTGTGATTTCAGTCATGGGAAGAAGAAAAGTCTCTCTGCTCCTCTCCCCCTTTTATCTGCTCCATGTCACTGCACACAAACACACAGACACACCACATTAATCCAGAACAGGTGCTTCCACTTTGCCACACACCACCTGTTGACATCAGCGTGAATCCCTGGCCAATAAAAACAGGCCATGAGATGATTTAGTGTTTTATCCTGCCCCATATACCCAGCCATAGGATTATGATGAGCCGCATGGAATAAAAGTTCCCTATGGCTCTTCAGGACCAACAACTGTGTCATTTTTTCTTTACTTTGAGTGTCCTGCATCACACAGTATAGCCTATCCTGAATAATACAAAAGTACAAGAAGGAAAGCGCAACATTAGGCTGTAGGATTTGGCCATCAGTTACTTTCACTTGGTCAAAAGCGTGTCTCAGAGATTCATCACATGCCTGCTCCAATGGGAAATCCCCTAAGGGATTCCACAGAGAGGGACGACAGCTCTCCCCACTCTCTGTGTCATCATGATGCAGAGCTGACACAGGACTGTCTCCCCAGCTCATGTTGTGGCAGGATTCCTTCACAATGTGGTACTGCAGGACCTACCCACTACTATCTGTTTCATTAAGGTTTTAAACACCGGCCAATCTATTCCCAGGATCAGTGAGTGGGTGAGGCTTAGGCTAACCGCTGCCTCCACACTATGTTTTTTCTCCCCAGAAATGAATAGTGATGGGCGTTAATTGATATTTGTTTATGTCCCCATGCACACATTTGACCTTCACCAATTGTGCATTTCCCAGTGACCTGCACTGAATCAGACTTTGATGCATGGAGGTCTAATTACAACTGGAATCCACCAAAGCCTGATGTGTACCCCCTTCAATACTCACCGGTATGTGGTACATTCCAGCTCGATTGTGGGTGGTCTCTGGTGCATTGACAACTGCCTCCACCTCCATCGCCTGGCATTGGTCCTGGAAGTGCACAGGCTCCCTGCAGCGCCAGCACACCAACCCAGGCCTCACCTCTGTACTGCTGGATCAAGGAGCACTCACCTGCAGGGAAGACACAGAAACATAAGGGGAAAAGGGGGAAGGGGAACCAGGGGCTCAGGGAGCTGGCTGCGGGGGATTCAGCATCCGCTTCTGTGGTATGACAAGGGGACAGGAAGGAGGGGAGGAACAAGAGGGGGGATCAGAATGAGAGAGAGCATGAGAGGAGAAGAAGCAGGATGTCTGCCCACCACTAGAACTGCTGCCAGATGGTCCTCTGCCAGCTCAATGGCTTGATCCGGTGATGCCAGGTGGTGGCACTGGGCCCATTCCGCTGTCCCCCTGGGCTGCAGAGTGATGGACTGTTCCAGTGCAACTGGATTTGACATTGCAGTCCTCTGATCTTAACTGCCACCAGCAGGTGCCCTGCAGGTGCTGGCCATAGGCAAAGGGCCAGCCTCCAGTGTCAGTGCATGGAAGATCTGCCGGTGTTGCTCTGGGGAGCGACTGACTTGCTGTAGGATCACGTGCTTCTGGTCTACATAATCCAGCCAGTTATCTGCGGGCAGTTGCTGAGCCACTCGCTGCACTTCACCAGTTAGGAGTGGCAGCAGGCAGGCCGCTCACTACTTGTCCATCCACCCCATGCCTCCGTGGCTCACTGGAAGAGCTCCAGAAAGGCTTCTGGGTCATTGTGTGGCCCCATGTTTGTGAGAATGATGTATGGGAACCATGCGGACTCTGGGGCTGGTACACCTGCTGGAGTGATGAGGCACAGGAGTGCCTGGCAGTCCTCTTGCTGGGCCTGGAGCAGGGCCTCAAAGCACTGCTCCTGCTCCATCCACATCGTGACAGGCACCTGGTCCTGGTTTTGTTGGGTGGCAGCAAGGGCATGGACCAGCTCTTTAAACAGGGAGGACTCCACAATGACAGTTCCCTTTCAGCATCCTGGCTTTCAGCACCAGTTAATGCTTCCCTGATCATGGTGGACACGGAATGAACAGGCAGGCAGTTTCAGGTTCACTTTTGGGTTTTATTTTCAAAACCACAACTCATAACACGTGGTTTTCAGCAGGCTTTAACTGAGGATCACTGTCATGACACACAGGCATGATTTCAGCCAGGAGAAGAAGAAAAGTCTCTCTGCTCCTCTCCCCCTTTTATCTGCTTCCCATCACTGCTCACAAACACACAAACACAGCACATTAATCCTCAACATGTGCTTCCACTTTGCCACTCACCTTCCCCGGCTTTGCTCTCCATTCACAAACCGGCCATTGACCACACCCCTGCTGCCACAGTTTCCCTGTGGCTTTTGGGAATCAATTATGTGATCTGTTCTCTGGTTTGAGTGTCCTGCATCACTCGATACAGTCAATCTTTAATTATTGCAAAGTACAGGTGGGAGTGTGGCATGTTCAGCTGGAGGTTCTGGCCATTGATTACTCTCACTTGGCTGAAGGCATGCTGCAGAGAGTCATGTTGTGACTGCTCCAGAGGGAAGTCCATTAGGGAATCCCAGAGAGATCAGGGAGCGCCGGCACGCTCCCTGCTCTCTGTATCACTATGATGCGGATCTGAGCTCCTGGACACCTTCTCCCAACAACGTCACACCAGGATCCCCACTTGATGCACTACTGCAGGGCCCACCCACCACTCACTCCATTAGACTCTTAAACCTCTGCCTATCTGTCCCCAGATTTAGTGGGTGGTTGAGGCATGGGCTAACCGCTGCCTTGACACTAATATCCAGTTGAGATCCAATTTCGGGGAACAAATTATAATGTATATCCCTGTGCACACATCAAACCTTCACCCAACGTGTTGTTCCCAATGCCTTGCCTTGCACCAAGCTATGTTGAATTGAGGTTTGATTACAGCCCATATCCACCAGTGTGTGATATGTCCCCCTTGGATACTCACCGGTATGCGGTACGTTCCAGCTTGATCGGGGGCAGTTTCTGGCACATCGGGGATCTGAATGCTATTGTGCTATTCATTAAAAATATTCAACAAATCACCTATAGTAACTGCAGAAGCCTAGGAAAGATATTAATTCCTTCAGTGTGGTAGGCACTGGCCATTGCTTCACAACAACTATTTTATCAGGATCAGTTTCAGTTCCTTCCACTGAGATCTGATGACCTAAGAACTTAACCTTCTGCTGCAGGAAATGGCACTTTTCAACCTTAACTTTAAGACCAGTGTCCTGCAGTCATTTCAAGACAATGTCAAGCCTTTCTAAGTCTACTATGAATGTCTTAGAGAAAAGTAAAATATCGTCTCAGTACACCAGCATTATTTGGAATATCAGGTCATTCAGTATAGTTTGCATTAGTCTTTGGAACATTGCTGGTCCATTACAGACACCCATGGGCATATGCAAGTGCTCATACAGACCAAAAGGAGTCATGAAAGCAGTCTTATATCGGTCATGCTCTTCGACAGCCACCTGGTGGTAACCACTTGCCGAGTCAATTGTGGAGAAAAACTTTGCACCTTGCAGAGCCTCAAAACTCTCATCAATTCATGGCAAGGGAAATGCATCTTTCTTTGTCTTCTAGTTAAGTTTGCGGTAATCAACACAGCCATATGCTACCATTGGTTTTCCTCACAACAACAACTGGAGATGCATATGAGCTAGAGCTCTCTTAAATCGCCCCTTTCCTCAGTAGCTATAGTGATATGTTCCTTAACCTCAGTATACTGATTGGGTGGAATACGACAATATGGTAAATTCACTGGTATATCATCCACGAAGTTGATCTCATGCTTGACTCTGTCTGTGTAGCCCAAATCATCATCATCATCATCATCAAAAGCAAAAACATCTGTATATCTGGCCAACAGTGCTCTTAACTCTTCCTGTTGTCCTTTACTACCCCCCACTGTCTAGTTTGTCTAGGATGGCCTGCATAACAGCACTGAGAGAACTTGCTTGGTCAACTGAGACATGTGCAGTGCTTACTGAAATCTGGTGGAACTTTAATTTGACCTGTGGTTCATCACTTATGCACTCTACAGGGGAAAAGACACCAAGACGTGTCTGAGGGTGTAGCCATGCATCTTCTTGATTGAGATTCACTACTTGCACAGGCACTGTACTGCTACCAGAATTAACCAATGTGGGTAGAACAAGACCTCCTGGCAAAGGCATGTTCATCAACTCTAATAGCCTCTGGAGCTCACCTTCCAACATCTTTGGGAGTCCTTTTGCCATGACTGTAACTACTGATGCAGCAGGGATGTATACTTTGTCTTTACCGGCCAATCTAGCCATTGTTCACTTAGTGACAACACATTTCTGCACTCACTGAAAGGCACTTCTCCAGTCTGAATCTAGTTTCCCTTCCAAGGTGGTCTCAAACTCAGCAAGGACAAGCTGCCAAAACTGGCTGATAATATCCATGTCAACAATACCAGGTACTGATGTTTCAGAACCTGGTGGGTCTCTAACAACCAGAAAACCACAGTCTGGGATTTTCAGGCCCATGGTCTCCACTTGTAACTCGAGATAGCCCAGATGAATCTCTAATCCATTGACAGCAGTCAATCTTAACCAACCAGCTGTGGACAGCATATCATCTTCACTACATAAGTGCTGACAAAAGAACTGTCCAGTTATTGTGTTTACTTGGCTGCCAGTGTCTAATAAACAATGTGTTGAGACACCACCTATCTTCATCTCTACAACAGGGCATGTTCCAACAGCACAGGCAAGTAGCTAATCATGGGATGGGCAAGCTTTAGCTGAGTCTAATGTGAATGAATGAATGAATGAATGAATGAATGAACCCTTTATTGTCACTTAGTCACAAGTACCAGCGAAATTGGCTGTCAACCCATCCACACATATACACATGCATACAATTAACACAGGGGGAGTAGACAGGACAGGAAGACAAGGATGAAAAATACAGAGTAACATGAGGGGAGGGGAGGGGAGGGGAGGAGAAAAAAGCAACCCCCACACTATGCTCCTGTGGGGAGTACAGTGTGGGAACATTAAAAAACACCTCAGCACATAAGCACAAAATAACACAGTACACTTTACAACATGAAAACTTGGGACTCAAGGGGGAAGGGGGTGAGGGAGGGGGCGATCATGGGAGGGGGTAAGGGGAGAGGGGGAGAGGGGCAGAGGTATAGGTAACCCAGCACAAACAAGCAGTCCGGTCCTGCAGTCGATGACGGCGCTTACCCACTTGTCACACTGGGGGTAAAAGCTGCGACTGTGGGAAGTGGGGGAAGGAATACAAGCGCGTCTCACTGCAGTGATCTTCAGGGGGAGTTGTTATCCCAGCAACGGCCTTGGCCAAGGCCAGTGCTGTCTGAGGGACCCGAAAGCAGATAAGATTGGGATTGTTTGGTCTTGGGGTGAGTAGACACATTCTTTTACATGACTACTCTGTTTGTCCATTCTGGTCTCCGAATCGATCCATTTTCCTTTGCAAAGCCAAAAGCTTCTCCATGATGTTATCCATGTTGCGGTTCAAGTTCTGAATAGCCACAGTCTGAGTGCCGACAACTCTGCCCACCCCTTCAATCATGTCGAGCAGCTTTATGGGGCTTTGGACAGCTGTCACCATTTTCTGATTTCCTCGATAAACCAGGGCAATGCCTAATCCAATCAGCAAAAGTCCTGTAATCATGGTTCCGAATAGGTAGATGTCTTCAATGTCCTCCATAGAAAGAACCGCCATGCACACGACCTGCCACCTCTCCCACACGTCCATCGTGTAGCCAGCTGCGAATGTTCTGGCAGGACAAGCCAGTTCCCCCAAAACCAGGCTTCTCATCGAGAAAATTGTGTCAATTGCGTGAAGAGACCAGTTTATCAATTCCATGATTTTTTAGTTTGGAGAGCAGTGTGGAGAGAGTCTCTCAAAAGTATAGACAATAGACAGACATGAGACAGAGAAGCAGAAAGCAGGGAAGATAAGGGAAGGAGAGGCAGAGAAATGCGACCACCTTCCATGAGAGCACGGAGAAGTGTTCCCCCGATCGCTTGACTCACAGCGACTGGGGCATCTCATTTCCCTGATCTCTGGATGTTTGCTGACTGTTCACATCCTGTTTCTTTGGGCAGTTCCTGGCTGTGTCCTTCTCCTTGACACTTGAGAAAAATTAGTTTGCCATCATTTGTAAGTTTCAACTGGACTCAAGGTCTGGTACTGGTTTGATCACTAGAGTTTGCTTTCTGAGTAGTCAGGGCCTTTACAGCTACAGTTAACTCACTGATCTGCTTTCCTTGCTCTGCTACTACTTTGAGAAGGTTATCTACTGCAAAGTCACTGATTGCTGTTCATGAGCCTTGACTACAGTGCACCAACCCTCTTTATCCCCACTGTCTCCTTTACTTTTACTTTTAGAGGTCTTTGAGTGACTGGTGGCCTCCTCTATTGACCACAAAGAAGCTTCTTCCCATACCTCTATCATGGGGGAGTCTGGTCTCTCTCTAGCAAACTTCCTCAGCTCCACCTTAAGTCCTGGATCTCTAAGGCCTTCAATATACTGATCTCTAAGAACCTGCTTCTCATTCTCTAAAGCATTTGGGTCTTGCTTCAACACTTCTCATAACACAAGGTGTGTGAGTACTCAAAAATATCCTCCCAATCTTTCTGATTACAATTGTAGAGGTCATGCAACAGCTGAGCAGTACATCTTTTATCCTGAAAAGCTTCTCTGAGGTACGTGAATAGATCACTGACCTGTTTGGAACCACTGTCACTATAAAATCTCATCTCTTCTAGAGCAGCACCTCTCAAAAGTGACATGACAGTCATACTGGTCATTGGCTGATTGATTTCTTGCATGCAGTACAAGAAATATTCAAACCTCTTACATCCTTAACAATACATTGCTACATTCATGTGTTCTCAACAGGATATGGAGTCTCTGTGCACAGCTAGGTGAAACAGTATGGCACAAATCACCTTAATAAGCATGCTCAACCTTCTCAATGAAATCATCAACTGAATGGCCATCTTTCTCATGCTTGCCACTAAAAGGGATAATGTGCCATTCTCTAGGTACATGAACATAAGACCTCTGTGGCTCTTGACCCAACGTGGCAATAGTTGCCATGGCTTCTTGGTGTTTCCTTTTCAGTTCAGAGATTTGTGCAAAAATGTCAGTGTTCTCAGGTGTGTCTTCTGCACCATCTGCAGCCCTATCCATTATAAACAGTGTCTGGTATGAGCTTTCAAAGGATAAAGTTCTTGAGCAGTCCACAGTGATGACCTGGCCCAATGAAATCCCAGGAGAGGCAGTCTCTGTATTGAAATCCCTCTCAGCTGGTCTAAAGTCCATGGAACACCACCACCAGTTCCTTGGTCTGCAACATGCCAGGCTCGGTCTGTCCAACTGGTCACTGCTGCTTCATATCCTCACTACCATTTACTGCCACCCCACACTGCACTCTACTAGCCTGTAACTAAACTATCATGTAGCCTACCCCACTCCTGGTACCAAGATTTGTTGGTGTGAAATAAGACACACAGACCAACAAATGAAGTTTTAGGGTTTTTATCTGATAGATCCCCAAAGATGATTTTAAAATGGAATAACAAAGTACAAAAAGAAAGTATAGTGAATAACACTTTCTGTATTTTCCAAGTAGTCTTCATACACCCACAGAGGTAGCAGTAGGGGTTTGGTGCAGTGTGGATTGGGTGGCAGTCGAAGGCAGGGGCCTCGACGACCTGACCCCCGGACACAGCGGCTGGCTGTTGGGACATGGAATGTCACTTCGCTGGGGGGGAAGGAGCCTGAGCTTGTGCGGGAGGTTGAGAGGTACCGGCTAGAGATAGTCGGGCTCACCTCCACGCACAGCTTGGGCTCTGGAACCCAGCTCCTCGAGAGGGGCTGGACTTTCCACTTCTCTGGAGTCGCCCATGGTGAGCGGCGGCGGGCTGGTGTGGGCTTCCTTATAGCTCCCCAGCTCAGCCGCCATGTGTTGGAGTTTACCCCAGTGAACGAGAGGGTCGCCTCTCTGCGCCTTCGGATTGGGGAGAGGGCTCTTGCTGTTGTTTGTGCCTACGGGCCAAATAGCAGTATAGAGTATCCGGCCTTCTTGGAGTCCCTGGGAGAGGTACTGAGGGGTGCTCAGACTGGGGACTCCATTGTGCTACTGGGGGACTTCAATGCTCACGTGGGCGATGACAGTGACACCTGGAGGGGCGTGGTTGGGAGGAACGGCCTCCCCGATCTGAACCCGAGTGGTGTTTTGTTATTGGACTTCTGTGCTAGTCACAGTTTGTCCATAACGAACACCATGTTCGAGCATAGGGGTGTCCATAAGTGCACGTGGCACCAGGACACCTTAGGTCGGAGGTCGATGATCGACTTTGTAGTCGTGTCATCTGATCTCCGACCCTATGTCTTGGACACTCGGGTGAAGAGAGGGGCTGAGTTGTCAACTGATCACCACCTGGTGGTGAGTTGGATCCGCTGGCGGAGGAGGAAGCTGGACAGACCTGGCAGGCCCAAACGTATGGTGAGGGTCTGCTGGGAACGTCTGGCCGAGCACTCTGTTGGGGAGGTCTTTAACTCCCACCTCCGGGAGAGCTTTTCCCAGCTTCCGAGGGAGGCGGGGGACATTGAGTCTGAGTGGACCATGTTCTCTACCTCCATTGTGGACGCAGCTGTTCGGAGCTGTGGCCGCAAGGTCTCCGGTGCCTGTCGTGGCGGCAATCCCCGAACCCGGTGGTGGACACCGGAAGTAAGGGATGCCGTCAAGCTGAAGAAGGAGTCCTATCGGGCCATGTTGACCTCCGGGACTCCTGAGGCAGCCGACGGGTATCGGCAGGCCAGGCGTGCTGCAGCTCGGGCAGTTGCGGAGGCAAAAACTCGGAACTGGGAGGAGTTCGGGGAGGCCATGGAGAAGGACTATCGGTCGGCCTCGAAGAAATTCTGGCAAACCGTCCGGCGCCTCAGGAGGGGGAAGCAGTACTCTGCCAACACTGTTTACAGTGCGGGTGGGGAGCTGTTGACCTCGACTGGGGACATTGTCGGGCGGTGGAAGGAATACTTTGAGGATCTCCTCAATCCCACCGCCATGTCTTCCACTGAGGAGACTGAGGCTGATGACTCAGAGGTGGACTCGTCCATTACCCAAGCCGAAGTCACTGAGGTGGTTTGCAAGCTCCTCGGTGGCAAGGCACCGGGGGTGGATGAGATCCGCCCTGAGTATCTCAAGTCTCTGGATGTTGTGGGGCTGTCTTGGTTGACACGCCTCTGCAACATCGCGTGGCGGTCGGGGACAGTGCCTCTGGAGTGGCAGACTGGGGTGGTGGTCCCTCTTTTTAAGAAAGGGGACCGGAGAGTGTGCTCCAATTATAGGGGAATCACACTTCTCAGCCTCCCAGGGAAAGTTTACTCCAGGGTACTGGAGAGGAGAATTCGACCGATAGTCGAACCTCGGATCCAGGAGGAACAATGCGGTTTTCGTCCTGGTCGCGGAACACTGGACCAGCTCTATACCCTTCATAGGGTGCTCGAGGGTTCATGGGAGTTTGCCCAACCAGTCCACATGTGCTTTGTGGATCTGGAGAAGGCATTCGACCGTGTCCCCCGTGGTATTCTGTGGGGGGTGCTTCGGGAGTATGGGGTTCGGGGCTCTTTGCTAAGGGCTGTCCGGTCCCTGTACGAACGGAGCAGGAGTCTGGTTCGCATTGCCGGCAGTAAGTCAGACCTGTTCCCAGTGCATGTTGGACTCCGTCAGGGCTGCCCTTTGTCACCGGTTCTGTTCATAATTTTTATGGACAGAATTTCTAGGCGCAGCCAGGGGCCGGAAGGAATCCTGTTTGGGAACCACAGGATTTCATCTCTGCTTTTTGCGGATGATGTTGTCCTGTTGGCTTCTTCAAACCAGGACCTTCAGCATGCACTGGGGCGGTTTGCAGTCGAGTGTGAAGCGGCTGGGATGAGAATCAGCACCTCCAAGTCCGAGGCCATGGTTCTCGACCGGAAAAGGGTGGCTTGCCCTCTCCAGGTTGGTGGAGAAGTCCTGCCTCAAGTGGAGGAGTTTAAGTATCTCGGGATCTTGTTCACGAGTGAGGGAAGGATGGAGCGTGAGATCGACAGGCGGATCGGTGCAGCCTCCGCAGTGATGCGGTCGCTTTACCGGTCCGTCGTGGTGAAGAAGGAGCTGAGCCAAAAGGCGAAGCTCTCAATTTACCGGTCGATCTACGTTCCGACTCTCACCTATGGTCATGAGCTTTGGGTAATGACAGAAAGAACAAGATCGCGGATACAAGCGGCTGAAATGAGTTTCCTTCGCAGGGTGGCTGGGCGCTCCCTTAGAGATAGGGTGAGAAGCACAGTCACTCGGGAGGAGCTCGGAGTAGAGCCGCTGCTCCTCCACATCGAGAGGAACCAGCTGAGGTGGCTCGGGCATCTTTTTCGGATGCCTCCTGGACGCCTCCCTGGGGAGGTGTTCCAGGCATGTCCCCCCGGGAGGAGGCCCCGGGGAAGACCCAGGACACGCTGGAGGGACTATGTCTCTCGGCTGGCCTGGGAACGCCTCGGTGTTCTTCCCGAGGAGCTGGCCGAGGTGTCTGGGGAAAGGGAAGTTTGGGCTTCCATGCTTAGACTGCTGCCTCCGCGACCCGGTCCTGGATAAGCGGAAGAAGACGAGACGAGTCTTCATACAAAAGTACAATAAAGAAAATGATTTTGTTACAGTCAAAATTAGGCTAGGCCCACTGACAGTAGGCTACACAATACTACAAAAGAACAGCATCACAACCCCAGTATGAAACAAGCAGTACAAAAAACAGTAGTACAAAATCTGGCAGTACAAACGGTACAAAATGGTATAAAACCCTGCAGTACAAAACAGTAGTGGTGATACTAATGAAAGAAACACACACACAAATTAGTAATACACAACAGACATCAACTTCATACATTCAAAGTATGCGTAAGCATATAGACAAGAAATATTCAAACCTCTTACATCCTTAACATACATTGCTACATTCATATGTTCTCAACAGGATATGGAGTCTCTGCGCACAGCTAGGTGAAACAGTATGGCACAAATCACTTTAATAAGCATGTTTCTGCTGTTTCTTAACAAAGTGCGCATCCAATTAACATTTAGTATCTCATAGAATGAACAGGGCTGCATTTACAAAGGTATGCATGAAACATCCCATCCAAAATGAACTCATCCATCCACATTTATCCCAGCAATAGGTTCTTACACATGTATTTTAGATAAATATGTGAACTTACGATCAATATTGAAGAAGATTCCTCACCATTTCACTCACGTGTTACACCTGCGTGCTGTGGCACAGTGGTTTTCAAAGTGGGGGCCGCCAGGGGGCGCTAGGGGGGCCTCAGAAAGTTGGAGGAACGATCACAAAAAAATTGCGAAAAAATATATACTTTTTAAAAATAATTATTATTAAATATATTGTAATTAGTTTTTTAATCATTATTATAAAATATAATTATTAATAATAATACATCATATCGAAATGTTTGCCATGCTCATCTCTACGATTGCCTGTGATGTTGTGGTTTGCGCCATTTATCAAGCTGCTTTGCTCCTCAAGCTAGCGTATTGCTAGCGCAAAATGGACAGGTTTTTGAAGAAGAGACCGAAGGAACAAACCAACAGCCCTGCTGTGGAGAACACTGCTGTGAAAAAAACTAAGAAGTCCTGGCCAACTAAAATCCGAAAATATGAGGCAGCATACATTAAGTATGGCTTTACAGCCATACAGAAAAATGGCCATGATTGCCCGAAATGCGTCCGCTGTCTGGAGACCCTGTCAAACAAGTGCTTAAAACCTTCGAAACTTCAGCGTCCCTTGGTACAAAAACATCCAACAGATGCCGAAAAAAACAATAGATTTCTTCAGACGCAAAGAAGAGCATTTGGTCAGGCAATCTGCTGCATTCACCCAGCAAGCTACTGTCCCCGAGTGGGCCCTGAAGGCATCATTTTTAGCCTCGTACCACATTGCTCATGCTAAAAAAACTCACTCAATTGGAGAAGATTTGATTTTACCAGCCACCAAAGACATTGTCCGAGAATTGCTTGGTGAGGATGCTGCCAAAAAAATCGATGCTGTCCCACTCTCTGATAACACCGTGAGCCGACGGATTGATGGCATGGCTCAAGACGTATCTGTTCAGCTGTTGGAGCAGGCGAGAGCCAGCGAATACTTCGCACTTCAGCTGGATGAGAGCACAGATTTATCCAATGAGGCCCAACTGCTTGTGTACATCAGATTTATTTCACAGGAAAGATTTGTGGAGGAAATACTATTTTGTAAATCACTTGAAAGAAGAACTACTGGGAAAGACATTTTTCAAGTTTTGGATGATTACATCGAGTCTAACGGATTGGACTGGAGCCGCGGCAATGACCGGGAAGATCAGTGGAGTGACCGCGCTCATTAAGCAGAAGGCCCCACATGTAGTGGCCACACACTGCATGCTCCATCGCGAGGCACTGATCACAAAAAGGATGGATAACGAGTTGAATCAGGTACTACAGGAGGTTATACAGTTTATTGTTCAGTGCGAAAATATTTGTGTTGAAAACATGTTAGTTAATAATATTCTTATGCTAAACAAATGTAACAATTATTGACTATTGAATAAAAGTAAGAGAAAACATTCTAAAAGTTGATGTTTCTTTACATATTTTGTAGCATTGTCTGTGGATTTGCAAAGGGGGTCCCCGGCCAGAAGCTAATGCTGTTTGGGGGGTCTTGGCATGGAAAAGTTTGGGAACCCCTGTTGTGGCACATGCATCAGATGGATTCTCAGATGCACTCCAGACAGCGCGTGCACCAAGCGGACTCTCACACGCACGCCATTAATGATGCTTACCTGCACAGAATTAAGGCACAATCAACACCACTACATAAAGACTGTGTACAAACACGCTCGCTGCAAAGTATTGTGTTACATTGTGGACACTTTACCGCAAGGGAGTAACTTTGATTTTGACATTGGTGGGGACACAAAAGTGATCCAAGGCAGAGATAGCCAACCATGTAAGTTAGTGAGAAATAGGGAGCTAATCAGAGAATGATATCTATGTTAGAGGGGGGATTATTAGCAGTGTCATAAATTTAACCCTTTGTGTGCCATATAATCATTGCTCAGGTTAGGACATCAGTTTTATTGATCGTGATTACACAGTAGCGGCTGAATATTGGTAGGGACACGTCCCTAGCGTCCCTACCCAAAATTACGCCCTAGCTTTACCGAACCTTAGTTCCTTGTTTGTATTCCCAGTTTCCTGATTCCTGATTTCCTCGTTTCTTGATTCTGCCTGTGCCTGTGATAATCTGTTTGTGCCTCACTCAACCTTTTGCATGTTTTCTCGTCTCTGATTTTTGCCTGCTGATTTGGATTGTCTGTTGTCTCTTTTATTAATAAAACACTTCTGCATTTACATCCATCTTCCAACCTATCCCTGACAGAATACTTTGCCAAACTATGGATTTAGCAGAAGTTTACCAGCACACCCTTCCACATCACTTCTGGATTTCTGTACTTCAGCCCCTAACCATGTTTTTCCATCAGCATGTTGGATTTGCCACCCCGGCACCCTATGATGGAGTATATCACCCTAGGGGATTCAGCCTGCAGTGTGTCTTTTTGTTTATGTGGACCTTGAAGAACCCAAGCATCCAGAACCTGTCTGGGTAAGCTGCATGATCTCTTGGCTCATGGGATGAGCATGCAGATGGGCCAAGTACCTCATGAGAGTAGAGCACCCATGCCTCCGGAGCTCACAAGCTTTTCAGATCATGCTCTGGTACATTTATGAAGCATTAGAGAAGGAGCACCCCCATGATTTTTTTTTTTTAGGGGAGGCTATCATGTCTGAGGCCAATGCAGTGGCAGCAGAGGAGGCCATTGCTCCAGAGCTCCTCCTAGTGGTCAATGCAGCAACAGCAGAGGAGGCAGTTGCTCCTGAGCTCCTCCTAGAGGCCGTCACTCCAGAGCCAATCTCACAGCCCATTCCACAGTCAATCCCTGAGCCAGCACCTGAACCAGTCCCAAAGCCAGTGTCTGAACCAGAACCAGAGCCAAAGTTAGAGCCAGAACAAGAGCCAGAGCCTGCATCAGAGCCAGAGCCAGTGTCTGAACCAGAACACAAGCCAGAGCCACTGCTATAGCAAGAGCCAGAGCCTACTGTAAGCTAGTGCAAGTGCCAGTGCCAGAACCAGAGCCAGAGCAAGAACCAGTGCCAATGCCAGCTCCAGCATCAAAGTCAGTGTCAGTGCCAGCACCAGAGTTGGAGCCAGTGCCAGAACAAGAGCCAGAGCAAGTGCCAGTACCAGACTTGGAGACAGTGCCAGCTCCAGTGTCAGAGCCAGAATCAGAGCCAGCGCCAGGGTCAGAGACAGTGCCATCACCAGTGCAAGAATCAGAACCAGTGCCAGAGCCAATGCCAGAGTCAGAGCCAGCACAAAAGCCAGTGACAGAGCCAATGCCAGAGTCTGAGTCAGAGCCAGAACCACTGCCAGTGCCAGAACAAGTGCCTGAACCAATACCAGTTCCAGAACTGGTGCCAGAAGACGATGGGGCGGCCTCTGCCCCAAATGGCTATGAAGATGTCATTATCCAGCCACTGCCTAGCTATGAAGGCATCATTGTCCCACCGCCGCCTGACCATGAAGATGTCATCTCACCACTGGGTCCTTACCAGGACCTGAACAATGTACAGACAGAGCTCGAGCCCATTGCCTGAGTCCAGTCCAAAGTCAAAGTCATGTTCAGAGCTCAAGTCTGTATCCAGTCCAGAGGCCAAGTTCAATCATGAGTTCAAGCCCATGCCTGAGTCAAGTCCAGAGTCCAAATCAGGTCCAGAGCTCGAGCCTGCATCCAGTCCAAAGTCCATGTACAGTCCAGAGCTTGAGCCCATGCCCAAGTCCAGGTCATGTCCAGAGCTCAAGCCTGAGTCCAGTCCAGAATTTGAGCCCATGTCCAGTCAGGAGTCCACGACCAGTCCAAGGCAGGAGCCTATGTTCAGTCCAAAGCCCAAGTCCTATCCAGAGCTCAAACCCATGCCTATGTCCAGTCTAAAGACAAAGTCTTATCCAGAGCTTGAACCTATGCCTGTATTCAGTTCAGAGTCCAAGTCATGTTCAGATCTCGAGCCCATGTCCAGTTTTGAGTCCAAGTCATGTTCAGAGCTCGAGCCAGTATTCAGTCCAGAGTCCAAATCCTGTCCTGAGCCTGAGCCCATTTCCAGTCCAGAGTCAAAGTCCTGTCCTGAGCCTGAACCCAAGCCCCCACCTGAGCCAAGAATCTGGTGCCACATCGGCTCAGAGTGGTGTGCCAATGGCATGGCATGGCATCCAGCGTCAGGCCAGGAAAGATGAGCTCTTTGGGGGGGGGGGGGGTTCTGTCACACCTGCACTCTGTGGCATGTGCATCAGATGAACTCTCAGGTGACCTCCGGACAGCACGGACTCTCACACACGCACCATTAATGATTCTCACCTGCACAGAATTAAAGCACAATCAGTGCCAATATATAAAGACTGTACAAACACATGCATTACATTGTGGACACTTTACTGAGCCTGAGTTCTTTGTTTGTATTCCTGGTTTCCTGATTTCTGATTTCCTGTTTCCTCATTTCTTGATACTGCCTGTGCCTGTGATGATCTGTTTGTGCCTTGCTCGACCTTTTGCATGTTTTCTCATCTCTGATTTTTGCCTGCCAATTGGGATTGTTTGTCTGGTGTCTCTTTTATTAATAAAACACTTCTGCACTTACAGCCATCTTCCAACCCATACCTGGCATCGCGCTGGCAGCCTTGCTTGCTTCACAGCATTCCCCATCTTGTGTCAATACCCAGAAAGCACTACAGCCCATGTATGGACAGTATAATTAGGTCATTGTAATTTTCTGGTATTGAAAGGGGACATGCACTACTAAAACAATAACAAAGAAATAAAACGGTAAAATAAACTCAAAATATGACTGTGGCAGCGGGGGCGTGGTCAAGCGTCGGTCTGTGAATGGAGTGTGGAGTCAGGGAAGGTAAGTGGCAGAATCACTGCACCTGATGGGAATTAACCTGTGTTTGTGTGTCTTCCCCAGTGACCACGCCCTATAAGAGGAGAGGGAGAGCGGAGGAAGGGAGCTTCTCCCCAACCTGGATACTTGTGTGCGTGCGTGTGTAGTTTAAGCTGAAAAGCTAAATAAAGAGCCTTTTGAGAACTCAGTTCTGGCCTGCCGTGCTTCTGTGCTCCACCCACCTAGAACACTTGTTACAGTGGTGCTGAAACCCAGGAAGGAGTGCAGGAGTGAACAGCCCCATGGAGTGAACAGCCCCATGGAGTCCTCCCCCTTCAAGGACTTGATCCATGCCCTCACCATGGCCCAACAGAGCCAGCACCAGGTGCTGGTCACCCTCCAGAAAGAACAGGAGCAAAGGTTCGATGCCCTGGTGTTGGCGCAGTAGGAAGACCGCCAGGCGTTCCGGCACCTACTCGTGTCGGCGGGGTCCACCACCTCCACCGCCACGGGCCCTCCCCACCTCACCCTTACAAAGATGGGCCTGCACGACGACCCCGAGGCCTTCCTCGGTCTTTTTGAGCAGGCAGCAGAGGCGTGGGGTTGGCCGGTGGAACAGCGCGCGGCACGCCTCCTCCCCCTGCTCACGGGTGAGGCACAGCTGGCCACGCTACAGCTCCCTGCTGACAGCCGGCTGGTCTACACGGACCTCCACAGGGCCGTCCTCCAGCGCGTGGGTCGCACTCCAGAGCAACAGCGGCAGCGCTTCCGTGTGCTGCGCCTGGAGGAAGTCGGCCGGCCGTTCACGTTTGGCCAGCAACTCCGGGACGCCTGCTGCCGGTGGCTGAAGGCCGACAACCGTGACGCCGAGGAAATCATTGATGTGGTGGCGCTGGAGCAGTTCGTCGCTCGACTTCCAGAAGGGACCGCGGAGTGGGTCCAGTGCCATCGCCCGGCATCGCTGGATCAGGCCATTGAGCTGGCGGAGGACCATATGGCAGCCATTCCAACAGCAGGACAGCATGTCTCCCCCTCTCCCCTCCCCTCTCTCTCCCCTCCTGTTCCTCACCCTTGCCCCATTCCCCCACCGCGGAGGCGGGGGCCGGCTACACCCCAGCCGGCCCGCCACACCTGCGGTGTCCTACCGTTTCCTACTTCCATGTCTGTGTCTTTCCCCCCTCAGGTGAGTGATATCCAGAACACCAGTGCAGAGAGAGAGCCTGGGCCAGTGTGCTAGTGCTGCAGGGAGATGGGGCACCTCCAGCATCAGTGCTCGGCGATGGTGGTCTGGCTCCCCGACGCGCCAGGAACCGCCCTCAATCGGGCTGGAGCATATCGCATACCGGTGAGTATCCAAGGGGATACGTATCAGGCTTTGGTGGACTCCGGCTGTAATCAGACCTCAATACACCAAAGCCTGGTGCAAGACGAGGCATTGGGCAGAGCACAGTTGGTGAAGCTGTTGTGTGTGCATGGGGTCTCAATTAATGGTAAAGGGCACAAAGGCGCTTTTGGGATGGCCGCTGGATTTATTAGCTGGCAATCGCGGCATGCCGTACACCACCTACAGACATCGCCGCGAATCCCTGGCCAATAGAACCAGGCCATTATTCGGGCTAGTGTCTTATCCTGCCCTAAGTGTCCAGCCTTTAGTGTCGGTCCACATTCTGTTTCGAGGGGAGAAATTTAGAGTACAGGTGGTGGTTAATCCTCGCCTTACCCACTGTATAATTTTGGGGACTGGTTGGCCAGGATTTCGGGATTTAATGATGCACTTGGTGAAGAGTGGGTCCTGCCGTAGTTCAGCAGGGGGAGGTCCCGGTGTGGCCTTGGCAGGAGCAGCTGTCACAGAGCCGTCTACGTCATCACTGCGTCAGAGTGAGGAGCAGCAGGTTCCTCCTTCCTCTCTCAGGGAATCCCTCGCGGATTTTCCGTTAGAGCAATTGCGAGACAAGTCTCTGCGGCATGTGGTTGACCAAGTGAGAGTAATCGATGGTCAAACGCTCCAGCCAAACGCCACCCCGTCCTTCCCCTATTTTTCCATTATTAAGGATAGGTTATACCAAGTGACGCAGGACACTCAGACTAAGGAACAAGTAACCCAACTTTTGATCCCAAAGAGCCGCCGGGAATTGGTATTCCAGGCGGCTCACTTTAATCCCATGGCTGGACACTTAGGGCAGGATAAGACACTAGCCCGAATAATGGCCCGGTTCTATTGGCCAGGGATTCGCGGCGATGTCTGTAGGTGGTGTACGGCATTCCACGAATGCCAGCTAATAAATCCAACGGCCATCCCAAAAGCGCCTTTGTGCCCTCTACCATTAATCGAGACCCCGTTCGAAAGAATTGGGATGGATCTCGTTGGGCCATTAGATCGGTCAACACGAGGGTATATCGCTTTATTTTAGTTCTGGTGGACTATGCAATGTGATATCCGGAAGCACTGCCGCTCCGCAATATCTCCACACATAGTATTGCGGAGCGCTCTTCCGCTTCATCTCCCGAGTCGGAATCCCCAAAGAGATTCTGACTGATCAAGGCACTATGTTTATGCCATGCACACTGCGTGAACTGTATGGGTTATTGGGAATCAAGCCGATCTGCACCAGCGTTTATCACCCACAAACGGACAGCTTAGTCGAACAGTTTAATCGCACCCTCAAAAACATAATTAAAAAATTTGTAAGCGAGGACGCATGTAACTGGGATAAATGGCTCAAGCCCCTGCTTTTCGCAGTGCAAGAGGTCCCACAAGCCTCCACGGGGTTCTCCCTGTTCGAATTATTATATGGGCGTAAGCCGCGTGGCATCTTAGATGTGCTGTGGGAAAATTGGGAGGAGGAACCTTCCCTGAGCAAAAATGAAATTCAATACGTTATTGACCTGTGCGCAAAACTCCACACACTCACACACCTAACCCAGGAGAATTTGCGGCAGGCTCAAGAACATCAAGTCCGCCTGTACAACAGGGGCATACGCCTTAGGGAATTCACACCGGGAGACAAAGTACTCGTGTTATTGCCCATGTCGAGCTCTAAATTAATCACCAGGTGGCAAGGACCCTTTGAGGTCACACGGCAAGTCAGGGACGTCGACTGTGAGGTGAGGCGAACGGACAGGGGTGGGGCATTACAGGTATACCACCTCAATCTGTTAAAACATTGGAGCGAGGAGGTCCCCGTGGCGCTGGTGTCGGTGGTTCCAGAGAAGGCGGGGCTGGGGATGGAGGTTCAAAAGGGAAAATCGGCATCACCCACCGCTCCGGTCCCCTGTGGAGCCCACCTCTCCCCGACCCAGCTCGCGGATCCCGCCTGGTTGCAAACAGAATTTTCTGATGTGTTCTCGCCCCTGCCTGGCTGCACCCACCTCATAGAACACCACATTGAGACACCCCTGGGGTGGTAGTGCGCAGCCGCCCTTACAGACTGCCCGAACACAAGAAAAAGGTGGTTCGGGAAGAACTCGAGGCCATGGTCGAAATGGGCAAGTGACTGGAGCAGTCCAGTGGTCTTGGTTCCCAAGCCCGATGGGTCGGTCCGGTTCTGTGTGGACTATAGAAAAGTCAACACGGTGTCTAAATTTGAGGTGTACCCAATGCCTCGTATTGACGAGTTGCTCGATCGACTAGGCATGGCTTGTTTTTATTCGACACTGGATTTGACAAAGGGATATTGGCAGATCCCCTTGACTCCACTATCCCGTGAGAAAACGGCCTCTTCCACACCGTTTGGCTTACACCAGTTCTTCACACTTCCGTTTGGGTTGTTTGGGGTGCCCACTATGTTCCAGCAGCTTATGGACACAGTCCTCCGCCCCCACACCACCTATGCGGCCGCATACCTAGATGACATTATTATTTATAGTAATGACTGGCCACGGCACCTAAAACACCTGAGGGCTGTCCTGGGGTCGCTGAGGTGAGCGGGGCTCACAGCCAACCTGAAGAAGTGTGCGATTGGGCGGGTGGAAGTACGGTATCTGGGCTTCCACTTGGGCAATGGGCAGGTGCGTCCCAAAATCAATAAGACAGCAGTGATTGTGGCCTGTCCGAGGCCCAAGACCAAAAAGGGGGTGAGGCAGATCCTGGGGCTGGCTGGCTACTATCGTAGGTTTATACCTAATTATTCGGATGTCACCAGCCCCCTGACTGATCTCAATAAAAAGGGGGCACCAGATCCGGTCCAGTGGACGGAACAATGCCAGTGGGCTTTTTCTAAGGTAAAGGCTGCACTGTGTGGGGGGCCACTGTTACACTCCCCTGACTTTTCTCGCCCCTTTGTTTTACAGACATACGCATCGGACAGATGGCTGGGGGCGGTTCTGTCCCAGGAGATGGAGGGGGAGGACCGTCCAGTGCTGTACATCAGCTGCAAGCTGTTGGTGCGTGAGGGCAGGTACAGCACCATAGAGAAGGAATGCCTCACCATCAAGTGGGCAGTCCTTGCCCTCCGCTACTATCTGCTGGGGCGCCCTTTCACCCTCTGGTTGGACCACGCACCTCTGCAGTGGCTCCACCGCATGAAGGATGCCAACGCGCACATCACCCGTTGGTATCTTGCACTCCAGCCGTTTAAGTTCGAGGTGGTCCACAGACCGGGGGCACAGATGGTTGTGGCGGACTTCCTCTCCCATCAAGGGGGGGGGGGGGGGGGGAGTTGGCTGCAGGACAGACGGCTGCCCGGCCTGAGTCGGGTGGTGGGGGTATGTGGCAGCGGGGGCGTGGTCAAGCGTCGGTCTGTGAATGGAGGGCGGAGTCAGGGAAGGTAAGTGGCGGAATCACTGCACCTGATGGGAATTAACCTGTGTTTGTGTGTCTTCCCCAGTGACTGCGCCCTATAAGAGGAGAGGGAGAGCGGAGGAAGGGAGCTTCTCCCCAACCTGGATACTTGTGTGTGTGCATGTGTAGTTTAAGCTGAAAAGCTAAATAAAGAGCCTTTTGAGAACTCAGGTCTGGCCTGCCGTGCTTCTGTGCTCCACCCACCTAGAACACTTGTTACAATGACCTGTTTACATATGTATTGTATGCCTGTGGAACTTTTCTTACTGAATGTATATTATATCAGGGGTTCTCAACTTTTTCTGCTTTGAGGCCCACCTATTCATACCTGTAAGGAGTCGGGCCCATTAAAAAAGATCCTGAATTATTTTGCCTCATCTATTCTATTAGAATCTAATAGTCTATTGTAAAGTGTATTAATGGAATGCAACATTTATAGTGCTTTTAACAATAGACATTGTCGCAAAGCAGCTTTACAGGGAATTAAACACTTTAAATATGAGCTAATTTTATCCCTAATTTATCCCCAATGTGGCAATGGTGGCAAGCAAAAGCTCCCTCAGACGACATGAGGAAGAAACCTTGAGAGGAACCAGATTCAAAAGGAAACACATCCTCATTTGGGTGATGACAGATAATGTGATTATAAATAACTCGCTTCTATAACTGTGGTCTATACAGTCACAAAATATAACTGTGAAACCAGGAAAATCATTATAGTTTTAACATGAAGTCTGTTTTGTTGAAGTTCATTGTTGGAAACTTGAGTGCAAAACTGTTCATGACAACTGCAGTCCGAAAGTTAGCAAGTCGACTGTCGTCCTCAGACCTAAATGTATTACTGTGTCCAGAGCCATCTTCCAAGTGTTTTTTCTTTTACAAAAGCAAAACAGAAAGCAAAGTATTTAAACAGCGTTATAAACATGGCTAGAAACAAACATGACAGTGATAATGATAATGCTTCACAACACCTCTGTGAAAACAGCTTCCGTATCTGTGTGTGCTGATTTACACTCAAATCAGCATCAGGTGTTTCCTATAACGACTGGGTCCCAAGCACGCACACAACTTGCTCCGTGAGTGCATGTGGCCACTCGAGCTGCGCCAGACTCAAGCGTGCAAAGGCGTGATAGTCAAGTGTTCATCTACTGTGTGACCACAACTTTTAGCTCACATGTATATTGCCATCAAAATGCCTCGTTTTCATCGATAACCCATTGCAAAGCATCGCAAGCTGTAGTGTGACCATAACCTCATGAGGCGGATGTAACGTTGGATGCAACCCAGCAATTGTACCCAATTACGAGTAAAAATTTGCTTCACCTTGAAAAACAATTTGCAGTCCACTAGATGGCACTTCGCAGCCCACTAATGGGCCACACCCCAGTGGTTGAGAAACATTGTACTAGATGATTTATTGAATTGTGTTCAGAAAATCCTTTAAGGTGTGATTGTGAGATTTGATTTGTATATCCAGGACATCCTTATTAAAAGTATGTGCAGTCATTGGTGTTATTAATGGAACTAAATTCAGTGGGAGTAGTTAATATGTACAACCCCAATTCCAAAAAAGTTGGGACAAAGTACAAATTGGAAATAAAAACGGAATGCAATGATGTGGAAGTTTCAAAATTCCATATTTTATTCAGAATAGAACATAGATAACATATCAAATGTTTAAACTGAGAAAATGTATCATTTAAAGAGAAAAATTAGGTGATTTTAAATTTCATGACAACAACACCTCAAAAAAGTTGGGACAAGGCCATGTTTACCACTGTGAGACATCCCCTTTTCTCTTTACAACAGTCTGTAAACGTCTGGGGACTGAGGAGACAAGTTGCTCAAGTTTAGGGATAGGAATGTTAACCCATTCTTGTCTAATGTAGGATTCTAGTTGTTCAACTGTCTTAAGTCTTTTTTGTCATATCTTCCATTTTATGATGCACCAAATGTTTTCTATGGGTGAAAGATCTGGACTGCAGGCTGGCCAGTTCAGTACCCAGATCTTTCTTCTATGCAGCCATGATGCTGTAATTGATGCAGTATGTGGTTTGGCATTGTCACGTTGGAAAATGCAAGGTCTTCCTTGAAAGAGACGTTGTCTGGATGGGAACATATGTTGCTCTAGAACCTGGATATACCTTTCAGCATTGATGATGTCTTTCCAGATGTGTAAGCTGCCCATGCCACATGCACTAATGCAACCCCATACCATCAGAGATGCAGGCTTCTGAACTGAGCGCTGATAACAACTTGGGTCGTCCTTCTCCTCTTTAGCCCGAATGACACGGCGTCCCTGATTTCCATAAAGAACTTCAAATTTTGATTAGTCTGACCACAGAACAGTTTTCCACTTTGCCACAGTCCATTTTAAATGAGCTTTGGCCCAGAGAAGACGTCTGCGCTTCTGGATCATGTTTAGATACGGCTTCTTCTTCTTTGAACTATAGAGTTTTAGCTGGCAACGGCAGATGGCATGGTGAATTGTGTTCACAGATAATGTTCTCTGGAAATATTCCTGAGCCCATTTTGTGATTTCCAATACAGAAGCATGCCTGTATGTGATGCAGTGCCATCTAAGGGCCCAAAGATCACGGGCACCCAGTATGGTTTTCCTGCCTTGATCTTTACGCACAGAGATTCTTCCAGATTCTCTGAATCTTTTGATGATATTACGCACTGTAGATGATGATATGTTCAAACTCTTTGCAATTTTACACTGTCAAACTCCTTTCTGGTATTGCTGCACTATTTGTCAGCGCAGAATTAGGGGGATTGGTGATCCTCTTCCCATCTTTACTTCTGAGAGCCGCTGCCACTCCAAGATGCTCTTTTTATACCCAGTCATGTTAATGACCTATTGCCAATTGACCTAATGAGTTGCAATTTGGTCCTCCAGCCGTTCCTTTTTTGTACCTTTAACTTTTCCAGCCTCTTATTGCCCCTGTCCCAACTTTTTTGAGATGTGTTGCTGTCATGAAATTTCAAATGAGCCAATATTTGGCATGAAATTTAAAAATGTCTCACTTTCGACATTTGATATGTTGTCTACAGTATGCTCTATTGTGAATACAATATCAGTTTTTGAGATTTGTAAATTATTGCATTCCATTTTTATTTACAATTTGTACTTTGTCCCAACTTTTTTGGAATCGGGGTTGTAGAACTTTTGGAGAACATGGTTTGCTCTGCAGCAACAGGTTCCACTTAGAACATTCCAAGTGTGTGTGTGTGTGTGTGTGTGTGTGTGTTTCAGTCAGTATTCCGAATCTCCACAATGCATTAAATCAGTAGAAATTCATATTTTTGAAGTGAAAATGATTCCAATTCAGATTTAGCAGTGTGAATGTATTTTTTCTCTCTCTGTGACATCTGCTTCCCAGAACACAATGTCTCTAGGCACCAGCTGTGTTCATGATACTGTTTGTCACAGTGAAATCCGTAATGTAAGTGTGTGTGTGTGTGTGTGTGTGTGTGTGTGTGTGAGTGAGAGAGAGAGAGAGGGAAAGAATTGTCTGTACTTTTTTGGTTTTTCTGTATTCTTTAGGTATGATAGCTTATAAATCCTGATGTTGGGCTATTTTGAAGGTAATTAATTACCTGATCAATGTTATATTTTAGCATATTCTCCTGGGTATGGCTAAAGGTTTGTGGACACCTGACCATCAGAAAGTACCCACATGTGCTTGTTGAATATTCCATTCCATAATGACATTGACATTCTATATAATTGTGTGCTTCCAAGTTTGTGGCAACCATTTGGGGAAGAAACATACATATTCATGATGTACAGATGTCCACATTTTTTCCTCCATATAGTCTATAATACTGCTTTTCATCTCCATCCAAGAAACAGTGACATGCTGGACTGTAATTTACCATAACTCAGCAGCTAACTGACTAATTTGGAGAAAAATTAGATAGTTCTGAAATTAAGAATTAACTTGCAAAAATTGCCTTTTGTGGTTTTAGGTATGTATATCACTCTGCCAGATGGTAACAGTATTGATTACATGTCAAAGTCTCTCCTGTTCCAGGTATTCCTAGGCAGTCTCATTACATTAAAGGCATTTAGTAGACACTCTTATCCAGAGTGATGTACAACATATCTAGAGCAGCAGGGGGTTAGATGCCTTGTTCAAGAGCACCTCAGCCATTTCTGCTGGTCCAGGGAATTGAACCAACAACCTTTTGGTCTCAAAGCTGCTTCTCTAACCATTAGGCCATGGCTTCCCCTTGGCTTCGGATGGCTTCTCCCATCCTAGTTCTAGCCAGGCCCTAACTAGCTATGCATTGGGTGATGCCAATCTCCATTTCTCTAGCCCTCAGCCTCTCACCTATTCCATAGCTAGGGCTACAGTGGGGGCCAGTCCTCTGGTAACCGTGAGTTTGACTCCCTACTCATCAAATGGCAACATGACCCAACCACAAGTAGAACTTGCAATCTCCCAGTCAAGAGGTGGGCATGCTAACCATTAGGCCAGCTCGCAGTACATTGAGCACATGTGGGCATATATTAATCTGACTGATGCCTATTAAGAAAATACATTTGGAGTTTGCCCAGCAGTATGTGACAGATTTCTCAAACACATGGAGGAAGATTCTCTGGTAAAATTAGATTAAATTGATCTTTTTGGCCATCATGGGAAATACCATGTGTGGTGCAAACCCAACACCCTGAGAACACCATTCCTACAGTGAAGCATGGTGGTGGCAGCATCATGATGTGGGGATATTTTTCATCTGCAGAGACAGGAAAGCTGGTCAGGATTGAAGGAAAGATGAGTAGCACTAAATACAGGGCAATTCTGGAGGAACACCTGTCTGAGTCAGCCAGAGGTTTGAGACTGGGATGAAGGTTCACATATCAGCAGGACAATGACCCTAAACATACTGCTAAAGCTACACTGGAGTGGTTTAAAGGGAAACATTTAGACATCTTGGAATGGCCTAATCAAAGCCCAGACCTCAATCCAATTGAGAATCTGTGGCATAACTTGAAGATTGCTGTACACCAATGCAAGCCATGTAACTTGAAGGAGTTGGAGCAGTTTTGCCTTGAGGAATGGGCAAAAATCCCAGTAGCAAAATGTGCTAAGCTAATAGAGACATACCCCAAGATACTTGCAGCTGTAATTGCAGCAAAAGGTGGCTCTACAAAGTATTGACTCTGGGGGGTGAATACCTATACACACTCCAGATTTCTGTTTTTTTCATCTTAATTATTGTTGGTGTCACAATAAAACAACAATTTTCACCTATAAAGTTGTAGGCATGTTGTGTAAATCAAATGCTGCTAACTCCCCTAAAATCCATTTTAATTCCAACTTGTAATGTGACAAAACAGGACAAACACCAAGGGGGATGAATACTTTTGTAAGACACTATATTCTATTAGAAAACAGATACTGTATTACCAAGCCATGTTATTTTGATTGTCATGCTGATGACATTATGTTGCCTGAAAGGTCAAATGGAGTTCAAACATGACCTCTTACATTTGATAAATTGACAGTCTTGTGACAAAAGGCACTGAGGGAGGTCTTGCCTGCTACCACGATGGTAAATTATTGTAGTTTCTAAACAGCTTTGCTGTGACCTTAATTACTAAAGGGCTTTAATCAGCGACCATAATGAGGTCACAGCCTCAGCAGGTAAGACAGATTTTTGGCAGCTGAAGCAATGCATCATGGGAGAAGCAGAACTGTCCTTGTCACCAGAGAGGAGGACTTTGAAAATTACAACAGGCAGTCATGCTGTTGATATGCCATTTTACCTTCATATCTAGGTTAATACTTCAGTGTCTGATGCAGAAAATAGCACTGCTTCAGGAGGAAACTGTTCTTTTTACTTAAAAATAGAATATATTTCACAGCCCATCCAGTCCCTTGATTTGGACGAGGAAAGGGACATTGACCAATCTTTCCACAGCTTACCACTTTTGTATACTTTGTGGTAATGAGAGAATCTGTGTGCACAGTTACTGCAGTCAGAATACTGGTAGGATTTCCTGTCCCTAAGGCTTTATAATATGTGTATGTATGTATGTATGTATGTATGTATGTATGTATGTATGTATGTATTAGTGCTGTCAAGCGATTAAAATATTTAATCGCGATTAATGTCGCGACTATCATAGTTAACTCGCGATTAATCGCAATTTAATTGCACATTTTTGTCACATGAAAAACCATTGTAATTCTCTTATCAGCATAAAAAAGTGAATGGGCTTGCTTTGTACCAATGTTTTTTTTTTTTTATTGCAGAGCATAACACGTCTTGTCACAGCCACTGCAAAGTCGGGCTGGAGCCGCCGATGGGAAAATGAAACCTAAGCCGAGCACCGTGGATCTTCGTCCTGAGGCGCGGGGCTAGCGCGCCCTGCCCGCGCTGGTTCTTTGGGGGGAGGGCAGAGGACTCTGGCTGTGTGGGGCGTGGCATTACAGTCTAGCTGCTATCATTTTTCTAAGCAAAGTCTCTGTTCCAAGTTCCTGGCAGTTTCAAAAGCTTATGAAAAACCTACATCATATCACAGAGCGTTAATCTCGCAATAAAAAAATTATCGCCGTTAAAATTGAGTCAAGTTAACGCGATAACCTCATCTCATCTCATTATCTCTAGCCGCTTTACCCTGTTCCACAGGGTCGCAGGCAAGCTGGAGCCTATCCCAGCTGACTACAGGTGAAAGGCGGGGTACACCCTGGACAAGTCGCCAGGTCATCACAGGGCTGACACATAGACACAGACAACCATTCACACTCACATTCACACCTACGGTCAATTTAGAGTCACCAGTTAACCTAACCTGCATGTCTTTGGACTGTGGGGGAAAACGGAGCACCCGGAGGAAACCCACGCGGACACAGGGAGAACATGCAAACTCCGCACAGAAAGGCCCTCACCGGCCACGGGGCTCGAACCCGGACCTTCTTGCTGTGAGGCGACAGCGCTAACCACTACACCACCGTGCCACCTAACGCGATAATAACGTGACATTTTTGACAGCACTAATATATATATATATATATATATACACGGAGTGCAGAATTATTAGGCAAGTTGTATTTTTGAGGATTAGTTTTATTATTGAACAACAACTATGTTCTCAATCAAACAAAAAGACTCATAAATATCAAAGCTGAATATGTATGGAAATTAGAGTGGGGTGTTTTTAGTTTTGGCCATTTTAGGAGAATATGTATGTGTTCAGGTAACTTTCACTGTGCAGAATTATTAGGCAACTTAATAAAAACCAAATATGTAGCCATTTCACTTATTTATTTTCACCAGGTACACTGATATGACAACTCCAGATTTGCAAATAAACATATCTGACATTCAAACACAAAACAAAAACAAATCAGTGACCAATATAGCCACCCTTCTTCATGAGGACACTCAAAAGCCTTCCATCCATAGATTCTGTCAATTTCTTTATCTGTTCATGACCAACATTGTGTGCAGCAGCAACCACGGCCTCCCAGACGCTGTTCAGAGAGGTGTACTGTTTTCCCTCTTTGTAGACCTCACGTTTTATAATGGACCACAGGTTCTCTATGGGGTTTAGGTCAGGTGAACAAGGGGGCCATGTCATTATTTTTTTCACCTTTCAGACCTTTACTGGCTAGCCACGCAGTGGAGTATTTGGACGCATGAGATGGAGCGTTATCCTGCATGAAAATCATGTTCTTCTTGAAAGATGCTGACTTTTTCCTATACCACTGCTTGAAGGTTTCTTCCAGGAACTGGCAGTAGGTCTGGGAGTTGAGTTTGAGTCCATCCTCAACTCGAAAAGGTCCAACAAGCTCGTCTTTGATGATACCAGCCCATAGCAGTACTCCACCTCCACCTTGCTGGCGTCCGAGTCGGAGTGGAGCTCTGTGCCCATTACTGATCCAGCCACAGGCCCATCAAGAGTCACTCTCATCTCATCAGACCACAGCACCTTAGAAAAATCAGTCTTAAGATATTTCTTGGCCCAGTCTTGACGTTTTATCTTGTGTGCCTTACTCAGTGGTGGTCGTTTTTCAGCCTTCCTTACCTTGGCCATGTCCCTCAGTATTGCACACCTTGTACTCTTTGACACTCCAGGAATGTTACAACTCTGGAATATGGCAGAACTGGATGCTAATGGCTGCTTGTTAGCTTCACGCTTGATTTTCCGCAGATCATGTGCAGTTATTTTGCGCCTCTTTTTTCCCCACACGCTTCTTTCGACCCTGTTGACTATTTGCAATGAAACGCTTGATTGTTCGGTGATCACGTTTCAACATCTTCGCAATTTCAAGAGTGCTGCATCCGTCTGCAAGACATCTCACAATTTTATACTTTTCAAAGTCTGTCAGATCTCTCTTCTGACCCATTTTGCCAGAGGAAAAGAGGTTGCCTAATAATTATGCACACCTGATATAGGGTGTTGATGTCATTAGACCACACCCCCTCTCATTACACAGATGCACAGCACCTGATATACTTAATTGGTAGTAGGCTTTCAAGCCTAAACAGCTTGCAGTGGGACAACATGCATTAAAAGGATGTTGTGGTCAAAATACTCACTTGCCTAATAATTCTGCACTCAGTGTATATATATATATATATATATATATATATATATATATATATATATATATATATATATATATGTATGTATGTATGTATGTATGTGTGTGTGTATTTCAGACACAGGGAGCAAATTGAGATATCATAATTAAAATCAATTTGCTCCCTGTGTCTGAAATATTGTCTTGAATCATCAATAGAACAGTTCACCTTTTGCCCAGGTCTACTGTATATTAGAGCTAATACATTAGAGCGATACTTCCTGTTTAGACAGTTCTCATCTCATCATCTCTAGCCGCTTTATCCTTCTACAGGGTCGCAGGCAAACTGGAGCCTATCGCAGCTGACTACGGGCGAAAGGCGGGGTACACCCTGGACAAGTCGCCAGGTCATCACAGGGCTGACACATAGACACAGACAACCATTCACATTCACACCTACGGTCAATTTAGAGTCACCAGTTAACCTAACCTGCATGTCTTTGGATTGTGGGGGAAACCGGAGCACCCAGAGGAAACCCACGCGGACACGGGGAGAACATGCATACTCCGCACAGAAAGGCCCTCGCCGGCCACGGGTCTCGAACCCAGACCTTCTTGCTGTGAGGCAACAGCACTAACCACTACACCACCATGCCGCCCCTGTTTAGACAGTTGTTTATACAAATTCAATATCCTGCTTCAGTCTGCTCCGTTTTGTTTAGGCAAACAAACAAAGAACACTCATAGATTTGGAGGCCAGAAAAATTCCATTTCACAGGTCAGTAGCATCACTTCATTTTGAATAAAATGACCATAACTACAAGGTGAAAAGATTTCTTTGCTGAATAAGCTGTGTATTCTTCTAGCCCTGAAAATCCTAACATAGACTGGTATTAACATATAATATTAGCATCAATATACACAGAGGGCAGCACGGTGATGTAGTGGTTAGCGCTGTCGCCTCACAGCAAGAAGGTCCGGGTTCGAGCCTCATGGCTGGCGAGGGCCTTTCTGTGTGGAGTTTGCATGTTCTCCCCGTGTCCGCGTGGGTTTCCTCCGGGTGCTCCGATTTCCCCCACAGTCCAAAGACATGCAGGTTAGGTTAACTGGTGACTCTAAATTGACCGTAGGTGTGACTGTGAGCGTGAATGGTTGTCTGTGTCTACGTATGTGTCAGCCCTGTGATGACCTGGTGACTTGTCCAGGGTGTACCCTGCCTTTCGCCCGCAGTCAGCTGGGATAGGCTCCAGCTTGCCTGCGACCCTGTAGAACAGGATAAAGCGGCTAGAGATAATGAGATGAGATGAGAATATACACAGAGAAATTTATAGATTGTGACTATTAGACAAAATAATTCACAAAAGTTTGAGAAGACAGGTTTATTGCAAAGACATAACTTTAACAGTATAACAGGGCTTCATTTTAGAACTTGCACATGGAAATGATACATATATTATTGTAAAAACAAACAAACACAAAACCAAATGAACATGGTAGGATAGGATAAGAAGTCTCATGGTTTATGATTATCCAGTTTTTCAATCAAGAACACATTCAGGACAAAAGAGGAGAGTGATTTATTAAATCATGGTCATATATTTCTAACAGTCATTGATTACATAATAATATTCCATTCTAATACAGCCAAATTACATAATTTGAGTTCACTAATTGATGTGTTTGTTTACTGTATTTCTTACTAATATATTTACTCTCAATGTATTAGTTATTGAACTATTCTTCAAATTCCATCAAATTTGATTTAAATTATAAAAAAGAAAACTAAATTTGACAATTTATGCTCTTTGCAACCATTAAGCTACTCTGATATTATTATTCCATTTTTGATCCATTATCACTATTTAGTAATTATACAGTATATAATTTGCATGACCCATGCCATTTGCTGCAACCATTACCTGAGATATAAAACCATTTTCTGTCTGTTATCGTACAAACTCCATTTAATATTAGTGGTCCACCAAGAATTGGGTCATAGTTCTCACATTCTTTAGAAATATCAACCCTTTTTTACAATATCATAATACAAAGTTGATTGCAATAATAATGTTACTCTTCATGCTTTTCTGACCTTATAAAATAAAATAAGACCTAATTAGTTGATGTAATTTGTCCTATATGTAGTACATTAACATATTGGATTTGAACTGGCTCCTCTTGATTGCTACTTTTTGAAAAAAGAATGGAGCCCGTTTGAGCTAATGAATGATAATAAATGCTAAAACTGTCAAACATAACACAATTAAATGATAATCAGCATTCCCAGAAGCTGTTTATCTGTATGGAATTGTGACAAAGAAGCTCTTACCTTTCAGCTAACAGGTCTTAACCTGATTATTGTGGTTTGCAAGGTCTGTAAAACATTTATAATCACGCTTGCTTTCATATTCTTTCATTTCATATTATTTCATATTTCTGCATTCTTTCATACAGTACTGTATATATGACCCAAAATGTCCTCAGTCTAATTTTCTTAATTTCCCTCTAAATCATCTAATTGTAGTTCAAAGAAAAAAACTTGATAAAAGGTTTTTTTTTTTTTCAATTTTGTACAAGAAAGAGTCTGAAGTATGCTGAATGTCATTAGGTGACCATTCATCTGAAACATTTTAAGAGACATTAAGCAGATTGGGTGAATGTCAAACCAGAAGCCATTATTACAGTTTTTCACAGTTGGTGTGGCAGTGACACAGATTTGAGTGTTGAGTGGCATGATGAATACATGCAGTTAAAGTATTGGCCAGCCATGCATCATTTGGCAGGAAAGCCATAATGCAACACATGGCAAATTGCATAAGTGATGCCATATATAACATGGGAAAATATTTTAACGTGGAATTAATTACATGGTGCTTGTACTCAACAAAATGTGTAAGTCCATAATATGTAAATGCTATGATACAGTTTTCATAATCCCACATAAAACCCCGAACATTCAGTTTGCTTTATTTTCAAATGTACACCATGTTTCAAAAATATAACTACACTCTTTTCAGATATACAGTCTAAGTGTTCATACTCATGATTTTGTAGAACTTGTCACAATGACTTTTTTGAATGACTTTTCTTATGTTTATAATATTTTAATGAATACACAAGTGCACAATGAAGACTTTATGCAATGTAATTACACCTCATATCATAACTATACCATTCATTAAAAAAAATCATTCCACCTCCTGTAATCAGTAAATGTCATCAGTGATACATCTAGGTAAATGTCTGTTTGTTTGTTTGTTTGTTTAATACATTTATTTAAATGAATGAATGAAATTTAATTCAAATTAAACTTAACTATTACTATTTCTCTGGGTGATGATGAATATTTAGTCCAAAAATACTGACTGACTGACCCAAGGCAAGACACCCACAATGATATCATACGTGTAGAATAATATATACATATGGAAAATGCACAACTTTCATTTAATGTAGAACTCTCAGAATAAGAACTACCATTTAATTTGGTCCTATAATATAAGCATGGCCTAAACATGATATAAAATGTTCGGAAGGAGCTTAATAGTTCTACAAAACAAACAGACCCATTTTCTGAAGTGGGTGACAAAAATCTTTAATCTTCTCTTCTAATATCAGCATCATCAAGACATTGTTCCAGCCGAACAATACACCAACTGCTTGCATAGGACTCTTCCAAGTAATGAAATCAGGTATTGTGGTGTTGTTGGAACCATTGCTTAAAGAGACTTCACCCTGACAAGGATTTAGTGCAATTATACCCACTGGCGTTAAAAACAGTTAAATATAATTCCAATAAACTGGTAATCGACTTTTCTAGAGATATTTAAATTTAAATCATTGCATGTTATGGTGCTCAACAAAGGAATCTACAGAAGTAACAACAAATAGCAATGAAATTTGGGAATCCTTTGCTACTTTCTTCACTGGCTCCCAATGCTTTTATAAACGTCCCTCATGACTCAAAGAAAAAAAAAACATACACCATGCGATATTTATTTCTGGAAATTCTACAGTATATTCTTCTGTCATCAGGTACAGAAACAGATGACAAAGACATATCAGATGCTTAATGAGTTACAATATTGAACAAAAAAGTTTTGGGACACTAGACATTGATATATCATCTTTAACAAATCAACAACAGCATATCGGCAAGAACAAGGCATAAAACCCCAGCACTGTATATTTTTAGCATCTCCATGACCATTGACGCAAGTGGAAATGTAGAGGAGCAAGTTGGCCAAAAATGATTTTTGTTGATGAATCAATTTCACTTCCAGATTTTATATGAATTTTAGTGGTAGTAGTAGTAATCAGCTGAATTATCGCAAATATGTTTTGCTTTCTCTGTAAGTAGATTTTATGTTACATATTTTAGTGGTCGTCTAAAATGTGTGCAAATTTTTTTCAATGCCAACTGCCCAAAATACAGATGCAGTGGTTTAAATATACAGATATCAGGCTAACACAGAGATCAAATGGCATTAAAGAGAAAAATGTGAAGAAGGTAAATGAAGAATATAAACAGAACGACGCAAAGTTCGCAAGCCATGCTACAGTCACGCACAGAGAATGCATATTTCCTCTCTGATAGGGATGGGTGAATCAATACTTTCCTGGTAATTGCTATTGAAAAGCTATCCTAATATAAAAACATTGATAGTGTGTATTTTAAACAAACTGAATATGAAAAGCAAAATGCTGTAGGACCTTATAAATGATGTGTAGGATAGGAACTACTGCTCCTTCCACTATCCCTTTGCCCACCAGAACATTTCATACACTGTGAATGAGTATTGTAGGTAATATTGCTTATTTATACCATTAAACAGGACCTAAAGAGAGAACAGTCTCAAATTATGAACTTAGTATTATAAGGTTCTATCTGAGTGAAGAGCTGTTTGAGATTTCCAGCTAGCAAAACACTAGAATCCGAAAAGTTATATCTACACACAACAAAAGGTGCTTCTGGATTGAAGAATCTTTTTCATAGTTCTTAGAACTGCTGGAGGAAGTTCCCCCTGTTTTGCACATCTGCACTGCAGGAACTGAGGATGATTATAGTTCCTAGAACTATGATTTGAAGGACTTTTTTTTAGCTCCTACTTCAAGGTATGTACTCTTCCAGCACAAGAGGAACCATATGTGATGTAAGTCCAGACTGGTCCAGATGATGGGTCGAACACATGAGCCAATGCAGGCTACATTATGCAGAACCAGCAACCAATGGTTTGAAAAATCCATGTAAAACATTAGACAGCAGTTATCAGCAAAAAACAAGCAAACAAAAAACCACACACAGACAAATGAACTGAAAGTGAAATCTAGGCTTCATTGAGCCTATATGTGACAGAGGAAATACAACACAATTTTGATATGTCAAAGTGAAATATAAAAAAAATTAATTAAAATAAATGTTCTCGGCCATGGGGCTTTGTAGTTGCGTAAGAAAACCCTCAGCCTATAAAATAATAATCCACACCATCATGTTAGGTAAACATATTTTAACCTATCACTAACTATTTTCCACCACAAATTTGCTCATTATAATGTAAAATAATGAATTTACTGTCAGAATGTAACACTTCCTGGTCTCCCCAAATCAATGGTGGAGTGAAATGATCCATTTCTACAGAAACCTGTGACTGAAACACAACACATGAAAGTGGGCAAGTTTAAATCCTAATGTTGCTAGTTTGCTGTTTTCACAGCAAAACAAGAACATTGGTGGACAAGATGCACATTCATATGAAAACAAGAAACTAGTGACGTCGCTATAGCAACCATCGGCCGGCTTACATCACTTCAGTGCTCCTATGAGAATTCAAACAGAAAAAAGGCCCTTGAAGGTACGTAGTTCTTGGTGGAGTTTCCCAGAAGGTAGTTCCTCTCAATAAGTCCCTTGACCTCTTTGGTCTGAAAGCACCTAAGATTATTTAAGATTTATATTATGGAAAGCCTGAGACATGTAGGAAGAGAAATTTTTAACAGTGGCCCAATGCCAATCGAATTTTATTATTGTGATCTTTATTCTGACCTTTACTATATTGATTGGTTTTATAAGGTTCTATCTGGCTGGTTCTTATTAAGCAATCTCTTAATCTCATGAAAAATAACTAATATTTGGTAACAAACTCAGCAGAGAAAGATATTTTGAGCCTATTAAGACTACGATCACAAGTACTGTACTTGTTAAGAAGTTTTATTTTTCTTAATGTATTCTCTAAGTTATAAAATTCAAGATATTTTTTTTAAAATGAAGTTGTTCTTAAACAAGATAGTTTATTTTTAAATATCACTTTAAAACATTTAACAATACTAAAATACACCAGAACATACAATACATGGTTTTGTGAAAACACATCTTACATTTCTGCTAGTTAACCTTTAGCCCTATTTATACTGGAAACTTCAGGCAATTAAGCACAGTGCATGTAGCTAGCTACTATCAGTACTATTTAATGTGAATATTATCTGGTTTTAGCCACAATATTAGCTTTCTGCAATGGTGAAGACCTTCTGATGTGCTGGGATATTTATAAATTGTTAAACCAGTGAGTATGATAGACCTGCACTGCAATTATTTTGTACACATACTTTTTATTACTCTCTTGGAGAATATGTACAACTAAAAGTTACTTTCTCTTTCAGCTTGCCATACTGAGGCATCAAGTCTGTTCTCTGTCAGAGTGTAAACAAAATGTGGATGTTGTTTGGCCAATTAAGACTAGTTTCATGCTGGGTTCATCCAGGATGATAATTGTCTGGACCATAAAACCTTATACCAAGTTTATGTGCGCGTTTGGAGATATTGGTTTTGAGAACTTTTTTTAAATATTACACCAAAAACGTAATAATAATAATAATAATAATAATAATAATAAACACCAGATTAGCATAAAGTATTAGCCAGTGATTAAGTTTTTGTGCTTATCTCGTTTTTGACCAAAATGGCAGATAGAACCTTACAATAATGAGGCCACAATATAACTGTTGATATACATGCCTATAAACTCTACCTGGAGAAATCACACATTTCCCCTTTTCATATACTGCACAAGAAGACTCTTATCTTGCCATGATTTCTTGGTAAAAACACTTAAACACTAAAAGATTGAGACTAATTTTGGAATTAGAACAGTATATAAGCTATATTCAATAGGTTCTTTACAAAACACAATAAATGCCAATTTCGCACGTCATACTTTTATCAGTGGAACTGAATGCTTGCATTATGTCTGATCGCACTGCAAGCAAACGCCCACTGAAAAGGTCAAATCTAATCTGTTGAAAATTTTCTTTGCAAAACACAATCTCTGCCATGCCTATATTTTTATCAAATCGTTATATACTGCTGGAGAATTTGACCCCGTGTCCAAAAGCTTTTCACACTGTTAGTTTCATATAGTTGCCTATACCATATATAGAGTGTGAAGGTCAGAAAAAAGCAAAATTGAAAGTCCAGCAAAAATTCCAGAGACATGTACATTTTCATTTCTAACAGCTTATATGGATTTCAAAAGTAGTTAAAACAGAAGTATGTGCAAAGAAAAGGGCTGAAACACACCCTACATATCTACACAAATGAATATGCTTTTAGTTATGAAAATAGATTTTACATGTCATTGCATTTGAAATGTGTCATGGCAAATTTTACAGCATAACACAACATAATCACAAGCTGAATTCTGAGCATTACAGTAAGGGAGTGCTATAGTTGACTAAGGATAGAGGCAGGTTTCTCCCAGTCAAATGTCATGGCAGACCAGTAGTTTGAGAGTTCATGCAGAGCTGGTTCGCTCATCCAAGTGTAGGTACACAGTCCGTCTAAGAACTACAACAGTCCCTTTAAGGACTACAACTCCCATCACCAGCTTCCGCGTTGACCTGCGTCACGCCGGGGCGGGATCATCTACGTCACATCCTCCATGAAAGCATAAGAAACGGAACAACGCTTCCATCTCTCTCTCTCTCTCTCTCGTCTGGATCCCAAGACATCTAGACACAAAGAGATACCCTGCACCAGAAAACCAGATAAAGACGTCTTTTCTTTTCCTCAAGAATCAGAGTTTCGCGCTTTTCTTTCACCTTTGGCCACGGTTGATTCTAGGATCGCGCAATTTTAAACTCAGCTTGAGCTACAGCCGGTTTGTTTGCCTATTATCAAGTACGTACCAAACTGCCACCAAGCAGTTAATTTAAAAGTTAGAAGCGGCCGGATCCTTCTAATATTAAAAAAAGCTGTGCACATTGTCTGATCAGAGACTTTCTTTTCATCACGAGCGACCACGCGTCGGACCAAGAAATTCTCTGCGCTTCACGTGCTTCACAATGGTGAAACTCCAAAAGTCTCGGAACTTCTTCTCATAATCTTGCTATAAGCAAGATACTAAGTAAGACTGGCAAATTTTTGGGCATAAAACTAGTCTTAGGAATTTGCTTTATTGAAGTAGTGTGAATTTAAACTCAGGAACTGTTTAAGTGTGCACACTGATTTTTGTGTTGAATTGATTGTTCTATTTTGTTTTGATCTCTCAATTGTTTAATAGACAGGTTGCATGCTATCTTCTATTCCTTCCTAACACTCTTAATTTCATTCTTACACATTTTGACCTCATCAAGGTTTCAGTGAATTTGGTAATGTTATAAAGCTAGTGAGTTAGCTGCTACGGCTAATTCTTCTGTCTCATTAGCATCCAGAGCTAATTGTATTGTCTCAAGGGAACACGTGGTGGCCCTCCTCCACAGGCCTCACAAACACACCTTAGCTAGCATCCCTTTGTCTTAGCTAGCGACACAAGGCTAATCTGGGTCTCCACATGTGGCCAACACATCTTAGCTAGCAACCAGAGCTAAATCCTTTGTTCTCAAACCCCACGTGGTGACACACCCTCCTTAGCTAGCCACACGGCTAAATTCTTTTGTCTCGTTAGCAAGCTAGGCTAACCTTTTGTTTACCACAAACACACCTTAGCTAGCAATCCATGCTAACTTTTGCTTAGGCCCCATACACACAAACACACCTGAGCTAGCATTCCTTTGTCTTAGCTAGCGACACAAGGCTAATCTGTGTCTCCACACGTGGCCAACCCATCTCAATTAGCAACCAAAGCTAACTCTCTTGCTGTACTTAGAAACACGTGGTCACGACCACACACACCTCAGATAAGATTCCAATCACTCTCTCACACACACACACACACACACACACCGTTGATGCTTGTTTATATGTATATGTGACACCTCACCGAATCCAGGGACACATGTCGGCCGAAATGAATCCAAGATAATCGCAAAAGAAGCATTTTTTTTTCGAAATTTGTGATTTTCGTTTTTTTCCATCATGTGCAAGTTGAGATCTTGAAGAATGCTATCAGTATTTCAGATAATAGATTGTTTTGTTGGAAAAGCATACTTTTTTTGTTGCAAATTGTCTCGTTTTTGTCAGGACTGTAGCCTGCTGGGGGGTGTGGTTAAATTACCATATGGGCCATTCACATGATGATTTAAGTCTTTTGGTTTTTTTGCAAATCAGCTGTATGATACGAGCTGAGCTCGTGGCTACTTAAGCTGCATACAGGCATGTAATTTCACTATGGAATGAGCAAGCTAAACAGAGCGCAGAGGAGCTGAAACACCGCGAAGCAAACAGACACACGGTATTTACATCGGAGATGACCATCTCATCTCATTATCTCTAGCCGCTTTATCCTTCTACAGGGTCGCAGGCAAGCTGGAGCCTATCCCAGCTGACTATGGGCGAAAGGCGGGGTACACCCTGGACAAGTCGCCAGGTCATCACAGGGCTGACACATAGACACAGACAACCATTCACACTCACATTCACACCTACGGTCAATTTAGAGTCACCAGTTAACCTAACCTGCATGTCTTTGGACTGTGGGGGAAACCGGAGCACCCGGAGGAAACCCACGCGGACACAGGGAGAACATGCAAACTCCGCACAGAAAGGCCCTCGCCGGCCCCGTGGCTCGAACCCAGGACCTTCTTGCTGTGAGGCGACAGCGCTAACCACTACACCACCGTGCTGCCCGGAGATGACCATTTCTAGCAAAAAAAAAAACACAACCAAAATGAAGTGTTCTAGGACTACATTCCATCGGAGGCACTGGTGTGCGCAAGGCGACATTTCTCTTTCTGATGGGGTAAGTTTATTAATCTAAGGCTGTGTGGTTATTTTTGCATGTAACAGAGAGTGTTGTGGTTTGGTTACATGAAACTAGTGTTGTGTTATCATCGTGCTATCTTTCTTTCTTACGGTGTGAGTATTTTGTTATTTTTGCATGTAACGGAGAGTGTTGTGGTTTGGTTACATGAAACTAGCGTTGTGTTAGTTGTGTCATCATCGTGCTATCTATCTTTCTTACGGTGTGAGTAATTTTTCAACCACAAAACATTAAAGTATACTTTCTGCTGACATTATTCATTTTTATCTTTGTTATAATAAATTCAATTATTATTAAAACTGTGTTTTATTTGTTGTTCCAATACTTTTGAAGTCGCCCAAATCTCAAAGGATTCCAAGGTGCATATGATTTATGTAATATGGTAAGTGATCATAATAATTTGGAATATACCATAATTTAGCTGTTGGTAATTTATTATTAAGCACCAAAATTAATGGTATTAATTAATGAGACTGATCCAATGAGACTGATTCCATGAGTGATTTAATGATATGAGACTGATTTAATGACAATAATTAATGAGACTGATTTAATGAGATTGATCACTTAATTACCAATTACACCTACACAAGCATACAGTATATGTGATGTATCATTGGCTCTACACTTCATTCAAACAGCAATTGAGGAAAATGCCTGGCTTCCATTAGTTGTGACAAAAAGTGTATCAAGAGAAAATGGGAACAGCTTTGGAAGAGATTTATCTGAGACAGGAAAAGTTTGAAGTATGTCCATTGCGGGGATGATGTGAGGGGCTATGGCTATCCTGGTATTCTGGAAATGCTTGGTTGATCCTTTGATTTTATATGTTTACCATGATTTAGTAATTTTCCTTGAAAAGATTTTAAAAATTTTAAAAATGTTTTATTGCCTTCTTGAGTCTTCTTCCAGCTGCTCCCATTAGGGGTCACCACAACAAATCATCCTTTGGAAGTTATGATCTGCATATTTAGTTTGGCATAGACTTTTTTTTTTTTAAACTGGATGCCCTTCCTGACACAACCCTCCTCAATCTATCTGGGCTTGGGACTGGCACTAAGTATGCACTGGCTGGGTATTTTTACCTAGTCTGTATGTCTCTGAACTGTGGAAGGAAAGCAGAGCACCCAAAGGAAACCCACACAAACACAGGGAGAACATGCAAACTCCAAACAGAAAGGCCCCTGTCAGCCATGACATTTGAACCTAGAACCTTCTTGCTATGAGGAGATGGTGCTAGCCACTGCACCACCGTGCTGCCCTGGGCAGCCTTCTGAGCTTAATAACTGCTATAATAACACAAGAACATGTTGAATATGTACAACAGAAATGTGCATTCATAACATTTTAGATGGGTGTTGTAATTTGCATTTGGTTAGATACATAGAGTTTGCCTTGACCCTCAAAGGTGCTTCATAAGAGATTTCAATGTGACTTGGCCCATACATACCACAGCTGAGTTGTTTGTTCTATTTCATCAGAAGCAGTAGCTAACACCATGATATTCTGTGGTGAATGTGCACATACAGGCCAAGAGCTTCAACAAAATAAAGTGACAAACTGACAGTGACATAGCATTTGTTTTAAAATACAGTATCTTCAGGCCATGTCACTTCTTTTCCCTACTTGCATTCATGCACATGTTAGACCACATGTAAATTTTGAGTTATTCTATGTAGCTTGTAACTACAGTTAGAGCTACAGTTCTTCTCTCCTCCAAAGCTGTGATAGACACCTGTTTTCTTGTGTTGCTGCATGTGTCCAACATTTCCCTTACACTCACCAAGGCTATCAGCATTATGTTCCTTCATCACCCTCACACTGTCAGCAGCATCCTCACCTACTCATGTCCCTCAGATGCACAGGAGCGTTCAGCACTAACATGGCTTGATCAGGACTTGAGCATTGTGAGTCTACTGCCTTTGTATTAACCTAATCAGGTCCCAGATGCACACCTTCAGGCCCTGCACCAGCTGACATACAGAACAAGTCAGAAATGTTTTAAGGTTCTCTTCAAGCATATAGATAGCTTGGCATCAGACGTAGTTCAGTGAAAATGCATAATTTTAGGGCAAAGCCCCATACAATGGCTCAGGCCTTCAGCTGAGCCTTCCTGAAACCTCAGGGTCCAAGCTCCCTCTTGGAGCATGAGGATGGTATGTTGCATTCATTCAGAGGATTAACTGGCAGCTGAGCCATGCCACTCATCTCCAGACTCAATAGTATCCCTTGCAGAATGAGCCTTCACTGCTAGAGCTGGTAGCCTTCACAAACATCATTACCAACATTGACAATCTTCTTGGGGCACAAACCTTCAATTTTATACCCCCAAAAAGCTGCAGCTCTCTGGCCTTACCCAGGCATTCATCAAGTAGGTTCACTGATGGCTAGCCTCACTGACAGCAATTTATCTACCAGTTCAGCACAATTGGGCAGCAGACACACTGTCGAGGTACAGCATGTACCCCAAAGAGTACATGCACCCAGAAAACATGCAGCAGGTCTGATAAAACTTTGGCCAGGCACAGATAAACCTCTTTGCTGACAGAGAGTTGGCTGTTTGGCAAATGTGGTTTAGCAATTCAGCAAGCAAAACAAAGAGTTCTACTCATGGCCCTGGAATGGCCAGTGAGAACCTGGTTTCCACTGCTGCTCTTGCGAGTGGTTGGCATGCCTTGGCTAATCCCTCTCCTGGAAGATTTATTTTCTGAGATGAATGGTGTGGTATAATCTATACAGTCCCATAGCCCAGGTAGGGAATTCTGGGGCAAGCTAACCCTGACTCTTTTTAATCATCTACCTCTGTGGAGTAATTTCAGCCACTATCTGCAATAAAATACTTACCTGTTGATAATAATAAAAGGTTGCCTTGCACTTACTTCACCCACACATATGTAAAGCAGCAAATAAAATAACAAATGGGGAGCTGTGGCACCCCCAGTCAGTCTTCTGTGCCTATGGTTTTGGCCCCTCAAAACAGTGGGCAGCTCAATGACTGTGTTGTAGCAGTCCAAGAACATTATCCTAAATACTACAGAAGTCCATTCAACCTTTCCATACAAGTATCCATATGAGATACTCTGTAATTATTGAAGACAGCTTTTTGTTGGAGATCACCAGAGGAAAAAGGACTGGAGAGCTGCATGCCCAGGCAATAAGCTCATGTTCATGCTGCATGGGCTTCCAGATACAAGACAAATAATTCTGCATCTCAGGTCAGGGAAATTATGGCCAACCCCACAGTTCCTGCCCAAGTTTAACTCACTCAAATTTGTGAATGAAGATACCGACCTTGCATCATTCTACGAAGGTCAATCTGCAGAATGTTCCCTACTGTGTCCAGTAGATACTTTATGGTAGTATTTGAACTACAAGCAAGATATTTTTTCACCAGGCCAGTTATTCAGCTGCCAGAATGAAGAACTCAGTGTATGTACGCTCCCTTGTCTAAGCAAAGACCCACTGGGTGACAGAAGTTATATCACCACAGCCCACAAACAGGCTAAATGCTCAGTTCCACCATCACACTGATGTGCAATGGTGTCAACTTATTTACAGCAAACACTCCATCACTGCCACTTTGACTTTGTTGAAGGTCTAGGCATGCATGCACAGGTGCATTGCATCTGTAACTAGCATTCTTACTGTAACAGAGAAAATAAATAACTATTGTACTTAGTTAGCATTTAGGTGAAGTGACCTATTTATGTTCAAGACGGGTGATATAAATAGTGAACTTCCACAAAACAGAGTTACAGGAAATTTGACAAGACTAATAATTGTGTCTCAGGTCAGGAAAATAGAGCCTTAACTATGCATTCTCCCAAGAATAGGTCTTGAAAGGTGGTAAACCACATGCATTTTTGGACCACATGGGTTTAAAAATACCACTGCACTGGCAGGTTTCAAATGACACACACCTTTTTTTCTGCCATTCTACCATCATTCATTCATGACCCTCAAAATAGCAACAGTGAGAAAATGTGAACAAATGTGAAAAAATTGTCTTGTGCCCAGCTAAAATGGTAACAGGCTGGCATTAATAAGCAAATTACACTTACATCCATATGGAAATATATCCCTATATATTCATCTTTGTTCTTGACAAAATACTGGAATTGCCTTTAAAAAAAAAAGCACAACATTTTTTAGATGTCAGGTTTGATGAACAAGCATAGGCCCCAAGTTTAACAGATGTGTGCTGTATCAGTATAGACATTTTGGTACACATTGTTCTGAGACTATCAAAATGAATGATGCAAGATTAAGAAAAATTAACTGTCTCAAAATAGTGGTTTTCTGCCCCACTTGAGCCTGGGGTACTCGGACACATTGCTGGCCATGTAACCAAACTATGTAGCCCTGTATTCAGCATTACAGACTGATTGAACAGCGTACTACTGTTCCCATAATGCACTGCAGATTAGTGTAATTGCATTACAATATTCTAGTCTGCTGGACAATTTGTTTGTATCATAAGCTTATAACTATACTGTTAAATTTCATTATAATGCAGACATTACAGTAACTGAAACAGTGTTGGGTTTCCCAAAAGCCTCTTAATGCTAAGAGCATCTTAACTAGGACAGAGTGTTCATTGTGCTGTTCTCGCTACCATTTAACAATGATCTTTGTGCTATGATGCTTTTGGGAAACTCGGCACAGATCGAGTACACATTATAAAATAAACTGCTTGTTGCTGCAGATTGAGTCCGACACCATCCTTTTTCATACACAGTCAGTCATTCCTGAAAAGAAAAAAGTACAGATCCTACACATAGGGCCCAGACAGATGGTCAGATGCAGCTCTGCCAATGCCAGAGCCTAAGAGAAAAATACCTCTCAGACCTTCTCAAATCTTTCTTTCCCTCTTCTGTTACTCTAGTCTGGCTCAAGTCAGCTAGCTGTGTCATACCTCTCACACAGTCACCTCAGTCTTGCTGTTTGTGATGAAGTATGGGTGGGGAGGCAGGTAATGCTGGCTGGCTGAGCTCAGCTCATTTACCTGCTCCAGTAGAGTGCTGTGCTTTTTAGGGCCGTATGTGTGGCGACGCCCAAGCGCCTCTGATCCCTCCCGGCTCCTCAGCATGCCTGGGGCAGAAATGGTATTGGAGCCATAGGGCAGTGGGTGTGAGCCCAACACCTTAATGCTCTTGACCTTGTGTCCATTTTGTTTTTGGCAAGGCAGCTCTGGGCTATAAGGGTTGGTTGGCTCTGGCTCAAGTTGCACTGGGTGCAGGGGTAATGTGCCTTTGGTCGTCAATTCCACCCCATGTCTCCGACTTGTGTAAAAGTTCTCATTAGCTTTCTCAGCTGAAAACACAAGCAGAAACAAACAGGTGTTCAAAGTGAGCCAATAAAATCTGCAAAGCTGCTGTATATGCAAAACTGTGAGGTTATTTTGGCCTTGTGGCAAACATGCTGTAGTTTCCTTTTCTCCAGTGAGGACTTTGTTGGCCAGGTACACACAAAATTCAGTCCCTTTGTGAAAAAAAGGGACTGAAAAAGGAACAGCTGGAGGACCAAATTGCAACTCATTAGGTCAATTGGCAATAGGTCATTAACATGACTGGGTATAAAAAGAGCATCTTGGAGTGGCAGCGGCTCTCAGAAGTAACAGGGCTGCCAACTTTTCGAAATTCCTTGGAGTGAGATTTTTTTTGGGGGGGGGGTCGACGGCAAAATTTTTCCACACACCATGCAGTAAGTGGGAATTTTGTATTCAGTTTGATATTCACTTGTCCCCCTGCATTCTGGTGTTTTGTTTGTGGGTCGTCCAGCTGGAGATGGACAATGAGGGGGGGTGTTGAGATTTTGGATTTAGTAGATGTTCCTGCATTCTGGTGGATTTTTGGAGTGGCCCGCTGTGCCATACCTACATTCTTACACACCCTGACTTGCCAGGCCTTCAGCTTGTGGCCAACAAAAGCACCAAGTTTTGGCTTAAAAGCCCCCACACTAGAAAACTACAGATGACTGCCAATGTTCCTGTAGCCCTATAGACCTGTGTTTCAGATTTAAAGGCAAGTTCATGTTTGAAAATATTTCATCAGCTAAGCCTAAACACCTTCTGAATTGAAACTAAATGTTAAGTTTTTAATAACTGTTGCAAAAAATAAGATTGTCCCTCACTGACTATTCATTATGCATTTAAGGGCTTTCCCCACCACTGGGCTCAGCAGAAGATTGGCATGGGGAAAAATATCAACAGCAAAAGAACAAATAAAATGCTTAAACAGTAAGCAAAATGTGCATGTGATACAAGAAACATTAAAATGATTAAGTGTGAACAGTATTGAAACACAAAAAGCTGAACCTTGGCCATAGGTGGGACTGCACACACAAAGTTGGGCTTAAAAATTTTGGTCATACTTAAATAAGCTATATTAATATATTTCTTATTAATTTATTTCTTATCCATGTTTCTTATTAGTAACAGAGCATTCGTCAGGGCCTGTTATCTGACAAATATTCTCTACCTGTCTTGCCCTCTTTGAAACCCTGTCTCCTCAGTATATTGTTCTCTGTCTTTTTTTTTTTAATTATTCACAAGTTCAAGTTCTTTGATATTACAGGTGACCATGCTTTATTTACTTTAACTGAGCAATTACATACATCATAAATAATTAAAAATAAATACCCTGTAAATAAACAATAGGTATGGTGGCTAATGGCTCTTCTTGCATTTGTAATATTATCTCTTACTTGCTTTATTTTACAACATTTCCAGTATGGCTTCAAATAAAGTCATAAAGTATGATAACATACAGTGAACAAACTAAAAATGCGCCTTTATAAACGTGTGCTAAGGAGGTGTTCTCCCGTGCTGCTTGTTGGGGAAGATAGAGGCTGTGGCACGGCAGGAGGCCTATAATGATTTAGCACGCCTAGTACACAGCTCTCAATATGGCATTAAATATTCTCACAACACTTATAGGCTAAAACGATTCAGAAACTTTATATAAAGTTCATAATTACGCCAGTAACACCACACACTGGCGTGCATATGTAGAAACCTGTCTGAGACACCCATCTTCAACTCGGATACCTTCTCTCTCCTCTTCCTCTAAATTGACGGTAGGCAATTATCCAACTTCCGGCGAGTGCAGCATCATTAGATGCGCCACCTACCATAGGGGAGTGTGTACAGAAGGGAACACCTCTCTGCCTGTTTAGCCGTGCATAAGGCGTAATTGATCGATCGCAAGTGGTTGGAGCGACGCAATGGGTAGCCTAGATTCAGTGGCGGCTGGTAGTCTTTCAAACAGGGGAGGCTGGTCGGTTACGATATTTCCAGATTTTAAAAGAAAAAACATCAATTTTGCCCATACTCTTGCCTCTGATCTGGCTGATTGTTGGCAGCGTCACAAACTGTGAAATAACAGGTTCTTTTGGCCCATTAGCCTACTGTCCAATATACATGATGGTGGTGTGTGGGGGGGTATATTTTAACATTTTATATTTTAAAATTGTGGCATGTTGTTTAAAAATTGATCATTATTGAAAGCAGCTCTTTGTCAGGAACCTCAGCAGTAGAGCTGGGTGCCACACTTCATTCAATGACACTTTCCCTATATTTTACTTATTTTGACTGAGAAATGTTTTATTGACAATTTTGATAACCCTTCACTTTTAATCCAGGTCTGTAGTGTGAAATGTTCTCGGCTGTGTTTTTGTTTAAAAATGTTTTCCAAATTGTAGCTGTGTTTAATTCATATCCAGAAAAATATATATTCCAATATAATATACTCAGCATAAACATTTTAAATAGATTCTATATTTTTGATCCATCCATGACATATTACTAAAGTAGCCTATTTACTGTTGTTGATGTGGGTAACTTGCTGTTAGTCAATTCACTTTCTCGTACCAGGAGAGCTGAAAGGAACGAGTATTATTCCCTACCTTTTTCACCAAGTCAGTTTGAGGCGTTGGTCTCTTTAATTTAAATTTTTTCCTCGAAAGGAAGACTGGCAAATGGCTTCGCCAAAATTAAATCAGCAATGCTTGGCATCCGTGCGCAGCTTTCTTGCTAGCTGACTAGCCCCCTCAAGTTCAAGTTCAGTCACTCAAATAAACGAAATTTCTGGAACTAAGATAGCAAACTTGACAACACTATATTTACACTTTATTTACAATGAAAATATATACAAACTAAAAAAGCTGATAGAAACCGTATGTAATGAATGAAATCGAAATGTAAGCTGATCTCTTACAATACACCACAGCACTTGCGAATCCGCATGGGACTGAACTGAGATTCACCGCTGCCTGTCTATAGTTGAAACGAGCTGTCAATCAAAGAAAATATCCGGCTGCTTTCACCAATCACCAGTCTCCTCGCGGAAACTGCCATGTCCCTCCCATGTGAGGCTCGGAGTCCGTAGGCGGGCGTTTTCGCAGTATTTGTCCAATAACCGTCTTGCATTTTGAGATTGAAAAGCGCATCGCTCCCAAATGCCATTGAAGTCCACTGAGGCTGGGAGTCCGTGGGAGTCCGTAGGCGGGCGTTTTCGCAGTATTTGTCCAATAATCGTCTTGCATTTTGAGATTGAAAAGCGCATAGCTCCCAAAAGCCATTGAAGTCCACTGAGGCTGCGCTGCATCGCGCTGTCACGAGGGGGAGAAACTCACGCACACATTAAAGTTATAAGGGCATTTTTAGAGGAGGCTGAGCCTCCCTCGTTGTCTTAGAGCAATCGCCCGTGCCTAGATTAGATAGATAAACTAGATTTTTTTTTCTAGCGTGAGAAATCGGAGGTATGGCGTGTGAGCGTGTGAAGACAATCAAATGCGTGTGTCTCACGCTCATTGTGTGAGAGTTGGCAGCCCAGGAAGTAAAGATGGGAAGAGTATCACCAATCCCCCTAATTCTGCGCTGACAAATAGTGGAGCAATATCAGAAAGGAGTTTGACAGTGTAAAATTGCAAAGAGTTTGAACATATCATCATCTACAGTGCATAATATCATCAAAAGATTCAGAGAATCTGGAAGAATCTCTGTGCGCAAGGGTCAAGGCCGGAAAACCATACTGGGTGCCCGTGATCTTCGGGCCCTTAGACGGCACTGCATCACATACAGGCATGCTTCTGTATTGAAAATCACAAAACAACAGGCTCAGGAATATTTCCAGAGAACATTATCTGTGAACACAATTCACCGTGCCATCCGCCGTTGCCAGCTAAAACTCTATAGTTGAAAGAAGCCGTATCTAAACATGATCCACAAGCGCAGATGTCTTCTCTGGGCCAAGACTCATTTAAAATGGACTGTGGCAAAATGGAAAGCTGTTCTGTGGTCAGACAAATCAAAATTTGAAGTTCTTTATGGAAATCAGGGACGTCGTGTCATTCGGCCTAAAGAGGAGAAGGACGACCCAAGTTGTTATCAGCGCTCAGGTCAGAAGCCTGCATCTCTGATGGTATGGGGTTGCATTAGTGCGTGTGGCATGGGCAGCTTTCACATCTGGAAAGACACCATCAGTGCTGAAAGGTATATCCAGGTTCTAGAGCAACATATGCTCCCATCCAGACGACGTCTCTTTCAGGGAAGACCTTGCATTTTCCAACATGACAATGCCAAACCATATACTGCATCAATTACAGTATCATGGCTGCGTAGAAGAAGGGTATGGGTACTGAACTAGCCAGCCTGCAGTCCAGATCTTTCACCCATAGAAAACATTTGGCGCATCATAAAATGGAAGATACGACCAAAAAAAAGACCTAAGACAGTTGAGCACCTAGAATCCTACATTAGACAAGAATGGGTTAACATTCCTATCCCTAAACTTGAGCAACTTGTCTCCTCAGTCCCCAGACATTTACAAACTGTTGTAAAGAGAAAAGGGGATGTCTCAGTGGTAAACATGGCCTTGTCCCAACTTTGAGATGTGTTGTTGTCATGAAATTTAAAATCACCTAATTTTTCTCTTTAAATGATACATTTTCTCAGTTTAAACATTTGATATGTCATCTATGTTCTATTTAGTCTAGGCAGGATTTCTAAAAAAGTGCTTATTTAAGGTCCTGGAGGCAAATCGTGTTAATTTTTGGTATACAACTGTTTTGGGGGTATTCAGGGGTGCTGAATCCAAATCCGCTGTATACCAGGCTCAAAAATGTCCCATAATGCCTCAAACCTGAAAAATCCAAGATGGCCACCGCAACCAGGTCAAAACCTCATAATCACTTATCTTTTTGACTAAACAAGGTATAAAATTGAATCTGACATCATTTTTTATGTTTTCATACATGAGGAACCCAATGCTGTCATCAGATTTAAGATTAAATTAGAGGAAAATGCTTATCTCATTGGCTAGTAGCCATTTTCAAACTAGAAAGCTTCATATCGTCAACTTTTTCTAGCATTTTGACTGCCTTTTTAAGATGTACAGAAAATAAGGTTCTATGCCTATGTCAACACTAATATTACCAAAATTAACCTTGCACAGTCTTCATTTACCCAAAAAAAGAAGTTTGTTTATACCTTTTTCCATTCTTGAGTTATCAGCTGTAGAACATAGGTTGGCGTCACAGGTTTTTGACCAAATAACTGGCTTTATGTGAAAGGCTACATTTCTCTTTGTTGATATTTTTGTTGTAATGTCAAGCGACATTTGGGTGTGGTGATTATTGGCATACACCACTTTTAAAGGTATTGAAGGGTGCTGAATTTAATTTCACTGTATGCCAGGGTCACTAATTTCCCATAAGGCCTCAAAAGGAAGAAATCCAAGATGGCCGCCATCACCAGACAAAAAGCCACACAAGCTTGACTGTGCTCACGCCCACCTACAATGTATCAAAACCAAAGATTCTAGAGCAGAGCTCGAAAACATCCTCCAGCATGAACTCATGTCAATTCCACTATCTCTGGCATCAACTAATGGTAGCCTGCATTCAACCAACAAATCAGTAATGCTCAGCATTCTAACAAAAGAAGTCCAAACTCTGGCAAGTGTAACCCCTGCTGCACCTAGTTGCCTTCTCATTGATGGCCAAGCACTTGTGATGGCCCTTGGAAAGCCACCTGACATAACTACCTTTGGTGAATATGCCCGCATGTTTTCCAACACAGTGTGCAAAATGGCCATTTCATACCAGAGGGTCGATATTGTCTTTGACTGGTACCAGAAACAATCCATTAAGGCAGGCACAAGGATGAAGAGGACGCAACGCCATCAGCCAATTCGGCGTAAAATTGAAAGTGAATCAGTGGCTTTACCAACAGACTGGTCCAACTTTATGGCACTTGATGATAATAAAGCAGATCTTGCACTTTTCCTCTCAAACCATGTCATCCAACACAGCCCAAAAGATGAACCTGTAATTGTGGTGTCAGGGGGGTTTGCCAAGGCAACCACTGCTATGTCATCCAATCCGAGTTTTGAAATCTCTTCTTTACAAGCTGAACATGAGGAAGCTGATACAAGACTTATTCTTCATTGCATACATGCAAAGGTGAAAACAATAGTTGTGTCAGCACAAGATACAGATGTGCTTCTTCTACTTCTAGCACACTTTGACAAAATGACTTGTACATATCTTTATATGAAGGCTGGTACGTCCAAAGCGCCAAAGTATTTTCCAGTGCATGGAATTCATAAGTTGCTATCCGCGGACCAATTACATGCATTACTGGCTTTCCATGCTGTCACAGGGTGTGATAGTGTATCTCAGTTTAGTGGTCACAGCAAGAAAACAGCCTGAAAAGTGTTCCTTGATCATCATAAGGATCTTCTTGGCCTTGGAAAAGGACCTTTAACAGACAATATAATCAGATTGACTGAGACATTCATCTGTAGGATATATGGGGTTCCTGAAGTTCATACCCTTGACAAAGCAAGGGTGAAATTGTTTTGCAGTGGTCGGTCTCAGGAGTCTTTGCCACCTACTTCAGATGCAGCGCGATTCCACATTATGCATGCACATCAAGCCAGCATATGGAGTCAGGCCCACAGGCCCCATCCTGTTCTCCCACCAGTGACTGAAATGGGATGGGTGGAATTGAATGGGACTTTAGTTCCACGTCTTCTATCTCTCCCACCTATTCCTAAAGCATGCAAAAACATAACTTGTGCTTGCCTCAAGGGGTGCCTGAGCCAAAGATGTAGCTGCAGGAGAAGCGGCATGCAGTGCATGGAATCATGCAGCTGCCACAAGCTAAGCTCCTGCCAAAACACTGGAGAGGAGGAGGAGGATGACTAGAAATAGGCTTAAGATAACATAGTATATTGAGTAAATTCTTCACCATAATATTAATCTGTCTCTTGCTCCTTTTTACTCTATTTATTAATGCACAGAAGGTTTACATGGTTTCTAATCTTAAATGTAATCATAGCAATGAATTATCTATGTATGAAAACATATAAATACATCATATCTCTGAGTTCACCATGTTTAATCAAAGAGGCATGCACATAAATGGCTTTTTGTCTGGTGACGGTGGCCATCTTGGATTTCTGCCTTTTGAGGCCTTATGGGAAATTAGTGACCCTGGCATACAGTGAAATTAAATTCAGCACCCTTCAATACCTTTAAAAGTGGTGTATACCGATAATCACCACACCCAAATGTCGCTTGACATTACAACAAAAATATCAACAAAGAGAAATGTAGCCTTTCACATAAAGCCAGTTATTTGGTCAAAAACCTGTGACACCAACCTATGTTCTACAGCTGACAACTCAAGAATGGAAAAAGGTATAAACAAACTTCTTTTTTTGGGTAAATGAAGACTGTGGAAGGTTAATTTTGGTAATATTAGTGTTGACATAGGCATAGAACCTTATTTTCTGTACGTCTTAAAAAGGCAGTCAAAATGCTAGAAAAAGTTGACGATATGAAGCTTTCTAGTTTGAAAATGGCTACTAGCCAATGAGATAAGCATTTTCCTCTAATTTAATCTTAAATCTGATGACAGCATTGGGTTCCTCATGTATGAAAACATAAAAAATGATGTCAGATTCAATTTTATACCTTGTTTAGTCAAAAAGATAAGTGATTATGAGGTTTTGACCTGGTTGCGGTGGCCATCTTGGATTTTTCAGGTTTGAGGCATTATGGGACATTTTTGAGCCTGGTATACAGCGGATTTGGATTCAGCACCCTTGAATACCCCTAAAACAGTTGTATACCAAAAATTAACACGATTTGCCTCCAGGGTTCACTTTTTTGTATAACTAACCCTGACTAATTCTGAATAAAATATGGAATTTTGAAACTTCCACATCATTGCATTCCGTTTTTATTTACAATTTGTACTTTGTCCCAACTTTTTTGGAATTGGGGTTGTACAAACTACCCATGTCATGTGCACTAATGCACCCTCATGCCATCACAGATGCTGGCTTTTGAACTGTGCACTGATAAGCCGGATGGTCTCTCTCCTCTTTAGCCTGGAGGATGTGATGTCCATGATTTCTAAAAAGAATTTCTACTTTTGATTCATCAGACCTTGGGACAATTTTCCGCTTCACCTCAGTCCATCATAAAAGAGCTCGGGCCCAGAGAAGGTGGCAGTGTTTCTGGATATTGTTTATATATGGTTTTAACTTGCATTTGTGGATGCAGTAATGAACTGTTTTCAGAGATGATGATTTTATGAAGTGTTCCTGAGCCCATACAGTGATTTCCACTACAGACATGTGTCTGCTTTTAATGCCGTGTCACCTGAGGGCCTGAAGATCACAGGCATCCAATGTCAGTTTTCAGCCTTGTCGCTTGCATACAGAGATTTCTCCAGATTCTCTGAATCTTTTAATGATATAATGTACCACAGATGATGTGATCCCCAAATTCTTTGCAATTTTACATTGAGGAACATTATTGTTAAATTGTTACATTGTTTGCCCATGTAGTCTTTCACAGAGTGGTGAACCCCTACCCATCTTTACTTCTGAGAGACTCTGCCTCTCTGGGATGATCTTTTTATACCCAATCATGTTACTGACCTGTTGCCAATTAACCTAATCATTTTTTTTTTTGCATTACACAACTTTTTCAGTCTTTTTTTGCCCCTGTCCCAACTTTTCTGAAATGTGTTGCTGACACCAATTTCAAAGTGAGCATATATTTTTCAAAAAACAAAATGTCTCTGTTTCAGTGTTTGATATGTTGTCTTTGCACTATTTTCAATGAAATATAGGGTTTCCATGATTTGCAAATTATCACATTCTGTTTTTATTTACAGTTTACACACCGTCCCAACTTTTTTGGAATTGGGGTTGCATGTTTGCAACAAGAAGGTTATGGAAAATATTCTAGGCACATAGTTACAAGCATAAGAAGTAGCTATGGAAAATTAATCTCTTAATGTGGCAAGCGATCTACATTAGGTTTTAAGTTTGCAAGGTATCTAAATCATCTGAGATTGTAAAATTTATTTAATTATTCAGTCAGCCACAGATTGTTCTAGTTATTTTAAATTATTTGCATCCATAATTAACAACTATTCATTAATCTTCATTAAGCACTTCATCCTGGTAAAGGTCACAGTGGAGCCGAAGTTCATTCCAGGCCCCACACTGGGCCTGACACAAGAGAACCTGGGAGAAATCCACAAGGGAAGATGAAAAGCTCCACACAGATAGTAATCCAAGTTCTGGATTAAATAGGAGCCCTTGGAATGGTAACCTTCTTTTGGGTAATAATAAAGCAATCAAAAACATGTTTAAGTTTTAGATGTTAAAGCCATAATGATGATAATTAATTTTGCTTTTCTAAATTTTTATGGAGGTAATTTATCTTTGATCTCCATTCTCTACGGATTTGTTTTTTCATCATCTTTTTTTCTAAGCCCATCCCCAGTGAGTCAGGGTGAGATGTAAATTCCCCACCTTTCACACATTAGTATTGCCTTGAAACTGTCTAAGGCTGTAATTGAGACATCATTAGTGTGCATAAAATCTTTACAATATTTTAGACTGCTTAATTAAAGATCCTTCAGGTGACCTTTCTAACCCTAACAACCTCTTGATTCCCTGCATGCTTTGAACTAAGGCTTAGCTACAGGGAGGGTACTATATAAAACAAGCCAGGCAGTAGAGTCAGAGTCTCCTTGGAGAACAAGGCTCATTTATGTACAGCAATACCCCGACATGAGCAAATGTCAGCAGCAATGAACACCATGTCTCAGTCAGGAGTGGGCCAAACATTTAAATTCTCTGACTCCTGTCTTCTCTTTGACTTGTTTCCTCAATAATCCATCTTAAAAGGCAGCACTTCATGGATTACCTGGAGGGAAACCTTGGTAGCAATTGACTGTCTTGGCAAGACATTCACCATTAGGCATTGTTTCTTCAGCCAGCATTTGTCCTCAAATTCTGATGGCTGCCTCACCAACTAACATCTTTTAATGAATTGGACCTTGATGCAGAATCATTTATTTTATATTAAACATCCATATTAAATGCTATCAGGAAAATCACCATCATCGCTCTTACTGCTGTTGAGTTTTTGATCTATTTTTTTAAATCTCTAATTTTACACAATAATCAGATTCTTTTTTACATTTGAAGGAGATTAAACATTTAGGGCTTAAAGGCTTTTTAAAAATCCAACAAGAAAATATGTTAAGGATTCTCTTTCTCCCCATTTTGTTTGTCACATACACTATACAGTACTTTCAACCAAAATACAGAATAAGAGTAGAACAATAAAGGCATAGCATTTTTGTCTCTTATATAACTGCAACAAACAATTACTTCTATCCATCCACTGTTCCATTATCTGTAGCCACTTATCCTGTGCAGGGTCGCAGGCAAACTGAAGGCTATCCCAGCTGACTATGGGCAAGAGGCGGGGTACACCCTGGACAAGTCGCCAGGTCATCACAGGGCTACAATTACTTCTATATATGATTAAATAAGTTGTCAACTATTTGTTTTGATTATTAAATAATCTCTCAGCATAAAGTAAAATAAGCTGCTACCAAAAATAAATTGGTCTATTTCATTAGTGTCACCAAGCCTAAATGTTGCAAGTGAAATCCAACTGAGTCTGAACTACAACCCCGATTCCAAAAAAGTTGGGACAAAGTACAAATTGTAAATAAAAATGGAATGCAATAATTTACAAATCTCAAAAACTGATATTGTATTCACAATAGAACATAGACAATATATCAAATGTCGAAAGTGAGACATTTTGAAATTTCATGCCAAATATTGGCTCATTTGAAATTTCATGACAGCAACACATCTCAAAAAAGTTGGGACAGGGGCAATAAGAGGCTGGAAAAGTTAAAGGTACAAAAAAGGAACAGCTGGAGGACCAAATTGCAACTCATTAGGTCAATTGGCAATAAGTCATTAACATGACTGGGTATAAAAAGAGCATCTTGGAGTGGCAGCGACTCTCAGAAGTAAAGATGGGAAGAGGATCACCAATCCCCCTAATTCTGCACCGACAAATAGTGGAGCAATATCAGAAAGGAGTTCGACAGTGTAAAATTGCAAAGAGGTTGAACATATTATGCACTGTAGATGATGATATCATCACAAGATTCAGAGAATCTGGAAGAATCTCTGTGCGTAAGGGTCAAGGCCGGAAAACCATACTGGGTGCCCGTGATCTTCGGGCCCTTAGACGGCACCGCATCACATACAGGCATGCTTCTGTATTGGAAGTCACAAAATGGGCTCAGGAATATTTCCAGAGAACATTATCTGTGAACACAATTCACCGTGCCATCCGCCGTTGCCAGCTAAAACTCTATAGTTCAAAGAAGAAGCCGTATCTAAACATGATCCAGAAGCGCAGACGTCTTCTCTGGGCCAAGGCTCATTTAAAATGAACTGTGGCAAAGTGGAAAACTGTTCTGTGGTCAGACGAACCAAAAGTTGAAGTTCTTGATGGAAATCAGGGACGCCGTGTCATTCGGACTAAAGAGGAGAAGGACGACCCAAGTTATCAGCGCTCAGTTCAGAAGCCTGCATCTCTGATGGTATGGGGTTGCATTAGTGCGTGTGGCATGGGCAGCTTACACATCTGGAAAGACACCATCAATGCTGAAAGGTATATCCAGGTTCTAGAGCAACATATGCTCCCATCCAGACGACGTCTCTTTCAGGGAAGACCTTGCATTTTCCAACATGACAATGCCAAACCACATACTGCATCAATTACAGCATCATGGCTGCGTAGAAGAAGGGTCTGGGTACTGAACTGGCCAGCCTGCAGTCCAGATCTTTGACCCGTAGAAAACATTTGGCGCATCATAAAATGGAAGATACGACAAAAAAGACCTAAGACAGTTGAGCAACTAGAATCCTACATTAGACAAGAATGGGTAAACATTCCTATCCCTAAACTTGAGCAACTTGTCTCCTCAGTCCCCAGACGTTTACAGACTGTTGTAAAGAGAAAAGGGGATGTCTCACAGTGGTAAACATGGCCTTGTCCCAACTTTTTTGAGATGTGTTGTCATGAAATTTAAAATCACCTAATTTTTCTCTTTAAATGATACATTTTCTCAGTTTAAACATTTGATATGTCATCCATGTTCTGTTCTGAATAAAATATGGAATTTTGAAACTTCCACATCATTGCATTCCGTTTTTATTTACAATTTGTACTTTGTCCCAACTTTTTTGGAATCGGGGTTGTAGATATTGTTAACATGTTTTTTGCTGTTCATTAAGTAAGTGGCACATCACTTATTAAAATCCGCTGAATTTTGATTACTGACATCACTTGTCCATTTTAACTGATAAAACATTGATAATAAAAACTCTGGCACTGACTCTCAGATCATATTTACTATTTATCTTGGTAATATAATTTGGGTAATATATTTTTCAGAAGAGGAATGCAGTAGGAAAAAAAACCCTTTGGGTTTAATTAATGGTAAGTTCAATAATCCATGCTAAATACAAAATATGTAATAATCTTTGCCAATGTCTGACCAAATGCTTCTACTCTTTCCTAAGGTTTATAACCAGCTTCTCAGCTACAGTGTGCACTTGGATTGTATTCCTGCTGGTTCTTTTAAGATAGAGGCAAGTATGCAAATGACACATTCAAACATGCTTACCTACTGCTTTCAATGATGCATATTTGTTGAGCTCCTTGACAGGCTGGGGTTGCTCATAGGCGTGAGAGACCTGTCCCAGTGTAGAGTACTGGGTCATTGCCTGCATTAGACCTGATCCTGAACCCACATTGTTTAACTGGTTGCTTTCTGAAAAGAAGATAACAGAAAAGCCAAGAGAATGAGGAACAGGACAAGCTTCTTGATATGATAGAGATTTCTATGTGCAAGGTATGTATGTAAAGAAGCCATAAGGGTTTACAAGCTATTACATACTTTGTCCCCTAAAGAGTGCTGTAATTGGTTCTGAAGTAATGAGTGTAGCTTTTGATGAATCATATACGTTGCAAATTGTTAGATCATTACTTGCAATTCTAGCCAGCTATGATTGAAAAAGTCACTGGTAATCTGACTTGTTTGTGCACTACTTAGTACAAGCACTTACTACAACCTCTTGCTTTGTTCTTCCTACAACTATCTTGCCTTTGTTTATTGTTATTGAACTTGTATTATTGTCACTTCTTTATCATCTGCTTTTCTGTATGCCATCTCCAGGAAAGAAGCTAAATCTCACTGAATCCTTTAAACTGCTAATCTCAAAACAGGTTAATTTTCAAACAAATAGTGAGTTCTTGATGAGAAAGCCTTTAATATTCAATTATAAATTAAATTAGATTTTTCTTCTGATTTCTATTCTACATTACTTTGGTATGAAGTTTTCAAGGTTTGTCCAGTTGAGGGACACAGCTGCCCTAAGTCACAGAACTATTTATGAGATGTTCTGATCCAGCAACAGACAGCTGGTCTGTTGAAGGGTGCACAACAGCATGGCAAATTACAGTACTCTCCACAATTACTGGCACCCCTTATAAAGATTAGTAAAAAGGGTTAGAAAAAGTCCAACTTTTGGTAAAGTTGCTTCATCTCACACTGAAAATATGAGGAAAAATCCAACCTTTAATTGAAATTTATTTATTCAGAGAAAAGCAAATCTCCCTCTCATCAAGAATAATTATTTTCAACAAAAAACACGTGCCACTATTATTGGCGCCCCGGAAATCATAGTGAACACAATGTAACTGAAGCATGTTTCCCATTTAATTTATAATTTGCGTGTTGTTCGTCTGTATCCACTACAACCGTGTGGACTTACTGGACATTGGTTTCCAGCAGAAAATGACAGTTTGTAGCGATTTCCATCGCATGCACAACATTCCGGACAAGAAAAAAAAAAACATTCCGGACGAGATGGCGAGACCAGCGGGGTCTCCGTGGATTGTTATTGGAAGCAAAGGGAAGGAGGCGGCGCTGGGAGCGGAAGCAAAAGCGAGGCTACAGGCAGAGCGGCCTGTTGACTAAGCTCAGAAAACAGCTACTCAAACCTCCACTGCCAAGCCTCTACCTCTCCAACGCCAGATCCATGTAAACAAGACGGACGATTTGGAATTACCTTATTCTATTCTATAATCGGCTGGTCAGTGCTATACTCAATACTTAAGTGACTTACCCATCCAATGAGGATTATTTTCTTGTTTACAAGATGCCACATCTGAGTCGCTGACAAACCCTGAATTTCTGTAGAAATAACTGTCCAGAGATTTATAAGCACGCAGTGCTTCACCACTGAACAGCGAGGGAAAGTTAATGAGGTAATCATACACGTCCGGGTATTCCGCTGGCAGTTCAAAATCCGGTCGTGAAAACTCCGTCCGGTAAGCCATAAGGGTCACAAATCTGTAGATCGTTTATTTTAGACATATATCTAGTTATCTGTTCATTAGAAAAATGAGCTGTGTAGTCCGTCGGTTGAAATTGATCCATTCTGTACACGAGTGCAGCAGTATTCAGCGGTGTTTTTGACTGACAAGATGGGGGTTGTGTACTTTCCGGTCACGTGACTGCAAGATCTCTATAAGCAGCACTGTAACTTATCATGGAAGTGCAGGTTAATGACTGTTCATGACAATTTGTAGGGAGCACAGAAAATTACCAGGAATTGTTGTGGGGGACCTTGGCATTTGAACCTGGCAGCCCCTAGGTCTAGGGGAGGCTTTCATATGTAAATGAAATGCTGTGAGCTATACAAATGCAAATCAGGATAGTGCTTTTGACTCACCACTGGTCCAGAGGTTATCGCAGGGCTGACATATGCCGCTTTTCCACTACAAACGCGGCTGAGCTGTGCCGTGCCGAGTCGAGCTGAGTCGAGCTGAGCGGGGCTGTTGGAGTTGCATTTCGACTACAACCGCGCTGAACCGTGCTGGCTGGAAGTGGGTGGACACATTGGGTGGAGTTAGCGAAAGTGGGTGGACGTCACGTGATGTCGTTAAGCAGCGCAAACAGTGACATCAGTGACAGTGGCGGAACAAGTCAGAGCCGGGCCGGGGGCGGGGCAAATGACCGGGCCCTTTATTAAAGCTTATCATAACATCATTTTAGGCTACAAAATGTCCGCAACTGCGGTGTTTACCAATTTCAACACTACCGGGTGCAACTATGTTATTTAGTACATCAAGTCCTTCAAACGAACATGTAACTCAGAAACAAAAAACATTAGGATACTGTACATGGCTCATAATAAAACATCAATAGCCTATACTGCGCACATTATTTGAAGGGCATACGAATGAGCGCTCAGAGGTTGCAACGGTGACAGGAAGAGTCAGAAATAAAAGGAGGGCGGTGCAAACCTCACTGAATGCACTGTGTTTACCAATTTCAACACTACGGGGTGCAACTATGTTATTTTGTACATTAAGTCCTTCAAACGAACATGTAACTCAGAAACAAAAAAACATTAGGCGACATACTGTACATGGCTCATAATAAAACATCAATAGCATTATTTGAAGGGCATACGACGAGCCTTGCGCTCCGCGAACTCGTCCACGATGCTCTGTATGTCACTGATTCAGTGATCTTTTCAGCGGTAGTCTCACGACCCGAATAGTAAACAATAAACATGGAGGACATGGAGTCGTTAGTGTTGCTGGTCTTGGTGCTGTGGCTTGTTGTCACCGACAACGCCAACAGATACTGGCAAGAGCGTATAGATGAGGCGAGGCGCATAAGGCTTCAGAAATTCTCGTAATTCGTAATTATTCTCCTTCCGGGTTTACGGTGTTTACAGATCCCAGCGCTCTCGCGGGGCGTGTGTGGGCATGTGAGGACACTCCTCCTCACCAATCAGTGCACAGGGGAGTGTCTGCTCACGCCCCTAGCCTCACTCAGCACGGTTTGGCTCGCTTCAGCCCCACTCCAAAACGGTGCGAGTTTTAGGGGCTAAGCAGGGCTGAAACGAGCTGAGTCGTGCTGGTTTTTGGTAGTCGAAACGCGAGCCGTGTCGGGCTGAAGTGAGCTGAAGCGAGCTGAAGTGAGCTGAAAAAGGGTAGTGGAAAAGGGCCAATAGAGACAAACAGCCATTCACACCTACGGTCAATTTAGAGCCACCGATTAACCTAACCTTCATGTCTTTGGACTGTGGGGGAAACCTGAGCACCCGGAGGAAACCCATACAGACACAGGGAGAACATGCAAACTCCACACAGAAAAGCCCTCGCCAGCCACTGGGCTCAAACCCAGGACCTTCTTGCTGTGAGGCGACAGTGCTAACCACAACACCACTGTGGCACACTTTCAAAGTACCTACGGTAAGCCAAATATTTCTACACTCTTGAAGCCTTTATCTGTCACAATCCAGCCCAAAACTTCCAGGTCCTGAACCGTGTTTTTGTGTTCCATTTCTCTTGTAAACCTATAGGTTTCTTGGTCCATTCCCTAGTTCTAATGTCATTAACCCCACAACTGTCAGATTGTTGTTACCCAAGTCCATGCATCATGTCCACCCCTCCTTTCATGTCTCTCAACTGAGACCCCTGGTCTCCAGTCCCTCCCCCCAGGGTCATCGATGGAGGTAAGGGCTACACGTTCATATAGCTACTAAAGGTCCATTGACAAGGTTGGGGCTTCCAGTATTTAGTTGACTAGAAGGGTTACAGTCCGGAGGAGAGGTGTTGGGTGCCAGCGTGCTTCATCCTCGACCCTTTGCTCATCAGGGACTTCCACTGCAGAAACCAGAAGCTCTATCTGGGATGCCCAGAAGGGTCCATAAGGAAGGGATTACTGTCATGATCCAGCCTGATGATCCAACTTTTCTGAAATGTATTGCTGACCTCAAATTAAAAATGAGCACGTTTTTTTCAAAAAATAATAAAATTTCTGTTTCAACATTTGATATGTTGTCTTTATACTATTTTTAATGAAATATAGGGTTTCCGGGCGGCACGGTGGTGTAGTGGTTAGCGCTGTCGCCTCACAGCAAGAAGGTCCTGGGTTCGAGCCCCAGGGCCGGCGAGGGCCTTTCTGTGTGGAGTTTGCATGTTCTCCCCGTGGGTTTCCTCCGGGTGCTCCGGTTTCCCCCACAGTCCAAAGACATGCAGGTTAGGTTAACTGGTGACTCTAAATTGACCGTAGGTGTGACTGTGAGCGTGAATGGTTGTCTGTGTCTATGTGTCAGCCCTGTGATGACCTGGCGACTTGTCCAGGGTGTACCCCGCCTTTCGCCCGTAGTCAGCTGGGATAGGCTCCAGCTTGCCTGCGACCCTGTAGAAGGATAAAGCGGCTAGAGATAATGAGATGAGATATAGGGTTTCCTTGATTTACAAATCTTCACATTCTGTTTTTATTTATGTTTCACACAGTGTCCCAACTATTTTGGAAGTGGGGTTGTAAGGAGGAATTGACCCAGTTTTTGGTTCCAAAGAGCTGTAGGGATCTTTTGTTCCATGTGGCTCATAATCCCATGGCAGGATATTTCAGACAGGATAAGACACTGAACCATCTTATGGCCCATTTCTACTGGCTTGACATTTGTGCCGCTGTTCGCAGGTGGCGTGTAGCACGTCATGAATGTCAGGCTGTGAATCCAGCAGCCACTCCAAAAGTGGCATTGCACTCTTTACCATTAATCGAGAGAAAAAATTGGTATGGATCTCATCAGGCCACTCGACTACACTGCATAAGGGCATTGCTTTATATTAGTCCTAGTGGATTATGCAACATGATACCCAGAAGCAGTCCCAGATAGCACAAGGGCGTTGATTCGACGGGGAATCATCGGCATGTTCTTCGACCATACGCCGTCGAATCATCGTGGATCACCGGCGTTGATTCGCCGCTTTGCTCATACGAGTTTGCATTGAAACGACGTTGAAAAGTGGATGGTGGCCGACGGAGAATAGACCCCCTTTCACCCTTTATTCAACTACAGATTTCGGTCGATTTATAGTTTAATTTTTGGTGATGATTCATCCAACTTTACTTCCTGTTTTATGTACAACAGGAAGGCTACAAATTAAGCAAAACAGGCTAAATTAAACTAGCTAACATTAAAGCATCGGGGCTCTTGCCTAGGATGAACACACACACATGCATACTTCAACCATGAAAGTGAAACTTAATTTATATCAATGTGCGTAGGCTACGTCCTGTTTAATGTACAACAGGATATAAAAATGCATGCAACAATGCACCTCTCCTAATGTTTGTCAAGCTATCTAATGAGGCATAACTTTTAACATTTATAAGGAACAGAACACACTTGAACAAGTTCTTAGAAACATTTTATGATTTATTTATAATTTATAATTGTGGCTTCCTCCTGCACACCTGTACATGGAAACAGAAAAACATAACCAAAATTAATTTGATGCAGCATTGATAAAGAAAGTCAGCAGTAGGCTATGGGTTTCTAAATGCCACCCTACCTCATTATTTGGACATGGGGAAAAACTATATTTAAAATCCAAAGAGGGATGGAGGGAGGAAAATTAAAACAAAAGAAAGAAATGAAATATAGAGTAGAGAATATCTGATAAAATTAAGGATGTTTTTATTCAGTAAACATTTAAAAAAATGTTCTACAACACTCTAGCCTAGTGACTTACCAGTAACAAAATAGACGAAGTATTCAGATCCGCTCTGCATAAAGCAGCTAAATCCTCTCTCTGTCTCCTGGCAGAAAGCTCCTTGGTTTGCTTGTTGTCTCAATCACAGCTGGTATTCTGTAGAAAGACTTCTTTTCACCTTTCCCATCAGCTTTGTTAGAACCCTAACACAGCACAAAAGTTTACCATTGTAGGTTTTTGATGAACCAAGTGCCTCGTGGGTTCACATACCGCGCGCTGCCTTTATTTCCCCCAAATCACGAGTTTGTTGGTCTTCCAATGTGGCGCAGGGTTTGTTTACTTCCGGTTTCGGGTGACGTCAGTGAAAGGGGTCTAATGGGGGCATTACCGCCACCCACTGGATTGGGGTGTAAAGCAGTCTGAACAAAACGTGTAAACATAAACATAGGAGACATGAACCCGTTTTTCTAATTCGTCCTCACTTAGTCTACTTTTCTTTTTTGATTAGTCTGGATTTGATATTGTAAATTTAAATGTGAATCAATGTATATTCATCGGACATGAACAAATGAATAAATCTTGAGTAATCTTGAGGGGCGTGTGTGTCCGGGGCGCGGTGTCGCGGGGGGGGGGGAATCGAATGAACCCTCCCCCCTGGCTACGGGCCAGAATTAGTTGCTCATCCTACCAATGTTGAAAACTGGCCGGCAAAAGTGACGATGGTTCAACATCGTATATTCGACCTTCTCTGACGGTCGACAGATCAACCTTTACCCACGGTGATTCAACATTGATAAATCGACCTTCTCCGACGGCGGAGAAATCGACGTTTCACGGCGCCGTTTCAGCGTTGATTTTCTGACTTACGACGGAAACCGACCATTCTGACCAAGAATCGGCGCCGTTTCAACGTCCCTCTGCCTCTATGCAACATTTCTGCATGCAGTGTTTTGGAGGCACTCTTCCACATTATCTCCCAAGCCAAGGTCCTGAAAAATATTTCTGACTGATAAAGGCACAATGTTCATGTCACGCACACTTTGCAAACTGTTCAAATTATTGGGAACTAAATTGATTCGCACCAATGTTTACCATCAGCAAATGAATGGACTGGTCGAATGGTTTAATTAAATGATTAAAAACATGATTCATACATTCACATCACTGGGACATGTGGAATTGGATGGCTGGATCCCTTTTTCTTTGAAGTTGGGGAGATTCTGCTAGTCTCCACTGGGTTCTCCCCATTTAAAATATTGTATGCTCGTAAGCCTCATGGTGTTTTGGGCCTCATTAGGGAAAATTGAGAGGAGGGACCTTCTGCAAGGAAAAATGAAATTCAGTATGTGCTTGACCCGAGAGCAAAACTACACTGAGCTACTTAGTCCAGGAGAATTTGCTACAGGTGCAAGAATGACAATCCTGGCTGTATAATAGGGGTGCTTGGAGATGGGAATTTGCACTGGGAGTTAAAGTGCTTGTTTTACTACCCATGTCAGTCCTTTTGAGGTCACATGGTGAGTCAGAGATGTTGACTTTGAGGTCAGGTGAATGGCTAGAGGTGAATCACTTCAGATGTACCACCTCTGCAAGATGGCGCCAGTGTGTCTGTCGGCCTGCCGTCAGCTCCGTGAGCTGCTACCTGTCCGATTTGCGCTATGTCTGTTTATGCTGCTACTCATGCCATGCTGCCACTGCTCTGCTGGCCCTACCTGGATTTATGATCGTCAGACTCTGCTACCCTTATGCCGCTTTTCCACTACCAACGCGGCTGAGTTAGGCTGAGCCGTGTCGGGCTGAGTCAAGCTGAGTGGGGCTGTTGGCATTGCATTTCGACTACAATCGCGCTGAACCGTGCTGGCTGGAAGTGGGTGGACACATTGGGTGGAGTTAGCGAAAGTGGGTGGACGTCACGTGATGTCGTTAGGCGGCGCAAACAGTGACCTCAGTGACTTAAGCGGTAGTCTCACAACCCGGAGAGTAAACAATAAACATGGAGGACATGGAGTCATTAGTGTTGCTGGTCTTGGTGCTGTGGCTTGTTGTCACTGACAACGCCAACAGATACTGGCAAGAGCGTATAGATGAGGCGAGGCGCATAAGGCTTCATAATTCTCGTAATTCATAATTCTCCTTCTTCCGGGTTTACGGTGTTTACAGAGTTTACAGATCCCAGCGTGCTCGCGGGGCATGTGTGGGCATGTGAGGACACTCCTCCTCACCAATCAGTGCACAGGGGAGTGTCTCCTCACGCCCCCAGCCCCACTCGGCTCGGTTTGGCTCGCTTCAGCCCTACTCCAAAACCGTGCGAGTTTTGGGGGCTGAGCAGGACTGAAGCGAGCCGAGTCGTGCTGTTCTTAGATAGTCGAAACGCGAGCCGTGTCGGGCTGAAGTGAGCTGAAGCGAGCTGAAAAAGGGTAGTGGAAAAGGGCCATTAGAAGCGCACTGGTGACCACCGATGGGTCTCTTATTCCATACATCGAATGTCATCCTCCGTTTGTCTACCCCACCCTGGATTGTGTCCTTCACCTACCTTGTTGTAGTTCTCTACGGAAGAAGCGCCGCAGGCACCGAGGCAAGCGTGGAGGCGTCCGAGTGGCAATGAGGAAAATCGCGAGTGTTTCTCTCGCCCAGCCTGGGCCTCGTCGGCTCTCTGCAGTCCATCTAGGCCGGACAGATCTCTTCTTGGCCCGTCGTTCGTGGGACCGCTGGTACTCCTGCCATGTTCCCATCACTCTGGAGGACCAACCTCAAACACCTGTCTGCTCTGCCCACCCGAGACTGCGGATACGTAGCGGTGGGGTGAATTCCTTAAACATCCGCCCTCTGGAATATTTCCCTTGTCCTCAGGCTACGGTCCACTTCACTGCAAAAGTCGCCCTGGTCAACAGCAGGTCTGTGTCTAACAAAACTTTTGTTCTAAATGACTTTTTCTCCCGTTACAACCTGGATTTCCTGTTTTTAACTGAGACATAGATTAGCACTGGAGTTGGCCAGTCTTCTGTCTTTAGTGAACTCTGCCCGCCTCAGTGCTCGTTCATTAGCACACCCAGGTGCACTGGAAGAGGAGGTGGGGTAGCTCTCGTTTTTAAAAACAGTCTTAATTTACGGACACCCTCTGTGGGGAGTTTTGTCACATTTGAACTACAATGCGTAATTGTAGAATGTGCTATGACACTGCTGGTATGTGTACTCGTCTACAGGCCTCCTAAGCACAACAAAGACTTTATAACAGAATTCTCCGACCTTCTCTACCACCTCCTGTCATCGCACGATCGCCTTCTTATACTTGGCGACTTTAATATCCATGTCTGCTGTCCTGACAGACCCATGGTTAACGAATTCTGTGGTGTAATAGATGCCTTTGGTTTTACTCAACATATAAACAAAGCTACTCATATCTTGGGACATACACTCGACCTTGTTCCATCCTATGGTTTTTCTGTGGATAACATTGTGATTGAGGATGCCATTTTCTCTGATCATAAACCTATTATGTTTAATGTTAGTCTATCAAATGCTCTGCAAACTGTCAAAACTCAAGGTCGTCACTCTCGCCACATTAACACTCAAACTGCATCCCAGTTCTCAGATAGTTTCATCAGTAACTCTGTTGCAGCTACCATTGCAACAGCGGCATCATCCTCTTCTGGGCCAGACGAATTAGTTTTTCAATCTTCTTGCTCTTCCATACTTAACTCTGTAGCTCCTCTCACGTTCATCCGCCCTAAGCTAAAGTCTCAATATTGGTTGGATGAGGCCACCCGCTCGCTCAGGCAAGCCTGCCGTAAAGCTGAAAGGAAATGGAAAAAGGACCATCTCACTGTTTCCTATGAAATTTTCCAATCGACTTTAGCTTCCTTCCAGACAACGGCTAAAAAAGCCAGAACTAAGCACCTCTCTGACTTAATTAGTACACACTCTAACAGACCCAATATTCTGTTTAGCACTATTAACTCTTTTCTTAACCCTCCTAACTCTCCAGTTGCTGGCGTATCTACTGAGACCTGTGAAAAATTCCTCAAGTTTTTCACTGATAAAATAGAGAACATCAGATCAGTGTTTACGCCCTCCTTATCAACTGCTCTACCTGTTCACTCTCGTGCACTAGCTATTTCTACTTTTAACCAATTTCAGACCATCTCTCTCAGTGAATTGCAGGAACTAGTTTTACATATGAAACCTACTGGATCCCCCTATGATGCCATTCCTTCCTGTATTATAAAGGATGTTTTTGATGCTGTTGGGCCATCGATTCAAATAATTCTAAATTCATGTCTCACATCTGGCACTGTCCCTACCTTTTTTAAGCATGCAGTCGTCCAACCCCTGCTTAAAAAACCCACCCTCGATGCCCAATGTTTGCAAAATTATCACCCCATCTCCAAGCTCCCTTTTTTTCAAAAGTTTTAGAAAAAGCTATACTGTTACAGCTGATTCCTTTTCTGTCCACCCGTAACATATTTGAACCTTTTCAGTCAGGATTCAGATCTCTTCACAGCACTGAAACAGCCTTGCTTAAAGTAACTAATGATCTGCTCCTCACTTTAGATTCTGGTGATAATGCCATTTTGGTTTTACTCGACCTTAGCGCTGCATTTGACACTGCTGACCACAACATCCTTCTCAGCCATCTAGACCAGCAGGTGGGCATCAGGGACACTGCTCTTCTCTGGTTCAGGTCCTACCTTAAACATAGGACCTTCTCTGTTTCCATTGGCCATTTCTCTTCATCAACTGCCTCTGTCTCCTATGGGGTCCCCCAGGGGTCCATCTTGGGTCCCATGCTTTTCAGTCTCTACATGCTCCCACTTGGTGGCATTATTAGAAAGCACAACATTTCCTTTCACCTTTATGCAGATGATTCTCAATTGTATTTGCCCTTAAAATCTAAGGACTCCATCCAATCTCTCCTTGTCTGTCTCGAAGACATCAGAAATTGGATGGCTAACAACTTTCTCCAGCTAAATGGTGACAAGACTGAAGTAATTATTTTTGGTCCCTCCAAGGCAAGATGCACTACAGTGAACAATTTAGGTCACCTCACTCCTCATGTCACACCCTCTGCTAGAAACCTGGGTGTCTTCCTTGATTCCGATCTCTGTCTTGACAAACAGATTAGCACTGTGGTCAAAAATAGTTTTTACCAACTCAGAGTGATTTCCCGTCTCAAATCCTTCCTATCTCATAACGATCTTGAAATAGTCATCCATGCTTTTATCACATCATGACTGGATTACTGCAATTCTCTTTATCTTGGCCTCCCTCAAACCTCACTTAGACGTTTACAGCTGGTCCAAAATGCAGTTGCACGTCTGTTAACTGGCACCAGGAGACGTGAGCACATCACTCCCATTCTGGCCTCCTTGCACTGGCTCCCAGTCTTTTTCAGAATACAATTTAAAGTCTTATTATTTGTTTTTAAAGCACTCAGTGGGCTGGCCCCAGCCTACATTAATGACCTTTTACAGCCCCACTCAGTCCAAAGGTCTCGAAGATCCTCTAACACAGGGCTTCTTCATGTACCTCGCTCACGGCTGAAGCAGAGAGGTGACAGAGCTTTTTCTGTTGCTACTCCATGCCTCTGGAATCAGCTCCCACTGGACATCAGATCTGCTCCCTCCATCTCTGCCTTTAAATCTAGGCTAAAAACCCATCTCTACTCCTTGGCCTTTCTCTAACCATCAGCTTATTGTTATTGTTGTTATTATTATAGTTTTTTATTTTTTTTATTTTTCTTCTTGATCATTTGTCTTGGGCGGCACGGTGGTGTAGTGGTTAGCGCTGTCGCCTCACAGCAAGAAGGTCCGGGTTCAAGCCCCGTGGCCGGCGAGGGCCTTTCTGTGTGGAGTTTGCATGTTCTCCCTGTGTCCGCGTGGGTTTCCTCCGGGTGCTCCGGTTTCCCCCACAGTCCAAAGACATGCAGGTTAGGTTAACTGGTGACTCTAAATTGACCGTAGGTGTGAATGCGAGTGTGAATGGTTGTCTGTGTCTATGTGTCAGCCCTGTGATGACCTGGCGACTTGTCCAGGGTGTACCCCGCCTTTCGCCCGTAGTCAGCTGGGATGGGCTCTAGCTTGCCTGCGACCCTGTAGAACAGGATAAAGCGGCTAGAGATAATGAGATGAGATCATTTGTCTTTTAATACTGACTGCTGTACAGTTTGTACAGCACTTTGGTCAGTGTATGCTGTGTTTAAATGTGCTATACAAATTAAACTTACTTACCTCAATCTCCTAAAACTGTGGAGAGAGGAGGTCCCTGTGGCACTGGTGATTCCCAAAGGGGAGGACTGGAGGTACCAGAGGTAAGTTCAAAAAAGCATGGCCCAATTAACCCTAGTCCCCTGTGTAAACCACCTCTCACCATCCAGGAGAACACAGGTTACCAGGTTGCAGTAGGAATGAGTTCTCTCCTCTTCTTAATTACACTAATTTAATTGAGATTAGAGGGGAAACTGAGGAGTCCCACAATGACTGGAGTAGCCTGATGGTCTGGGTGCCTAGGTCTAACGGGTCAGTCTGTTTTTGTGTTGAGTTTAGAAATGAGTCTAAATTTGACTCATATCTGATATCTCACATTGATGAATTGTTTGATCGGTTAGGTGCAGCTTGCTGTTATGTGACACTGGATTTGACTAAGGGACATTAGCAAATTCCCTTGAGAAAAAAAAAAAAAAAAGACCTTTTCCACTCCATTTGGGTTGCACCAGTTTGTCATCCTTCTGTTTGGGTTGTTTGTAACCTCAGCGACATGTCAACATCTCATGAACAGGAATCCTCTTCCCACACAGTGCATATACCGTTGCCTACTTAGACGATATAGTCATTTACAGTAATGATTGGCAGCGGCATTTAAAATATCTGAGGGATGTCCTAAGATCTTTGAGATAAGTAGGAATCACAGCAAACCCAAAGAAGTGTGCAATTGGGTTGGTGTAATTATAGTGTCTGGGTTTCCACTTGGGTCATGGGCAGGTTCATTTCCAAATTGATAAAATTTGCTCAGACAGGAGTCTAGTTCTGTGAGTTTTGGTGGGTCTGAACTTATATCATTTTAAGAGTAGTTGACACCGCCTGTGTTCTTCAGATCCACCAAAGCTGCATAAGTCTTTCAGTAACCTCCACAGATTTGGATAAACTAATGGCTTGTTTTGTGCTCTGACACACACTGTTAGTTGTGCTTTATAATTGGGCTTTATAAACAGAGGCAGGCCCTACCAAAACACATCCAATCAACTGAATATAACAAAGGTGAACACTCAATATTGAAATGTTCCAGGAAAAACACAGTCTGAATACTTGTGAAAGTTTTTTTCGTATACGTACAAAACATAAAAACACAGTATACAGTTCGGGCCATAAAAATTGACATTGACAAAGTTATTGTTATTTTAGCTGTCTACCACAGTATCAAAGTTCCTCCCAAGCCAGGAGCTAGTCTTCCAAGGCAGTCTCCCCTCCTCATGCTAACCAGGCCCTTAACACACATTGGGTAGTGCCAACACCCATTTCTATAGCCCTCGGCCTCCTGCCTATTAGATAACTAGGGCTACAGTGGGGACCCAGTCCTCTGGTAACCACAAGAGTTTGACTCCCTACTCACATCTATATTGCAGTAGGTACTACTGCATTTTTACGATGGTCTTTGGTATGACCCAACTGTGAGTAGAATTCACAATCTCCCAGGTCAAGAGGTGGACATGCTAACCAGTAGGCCATTTCACAGTCTATCACAGTATTGGATTTGAAATTAAATAATGAATATAAGCTCAATTATTGTATGTAGTATATTCTTAAAAAAGAAAAAGAAAAGTACACACTGGTGAGCTTGGGAACATCAAAAGGCCCAGAAGACCACTGAAAACCATGTATGACAGAAGAATTCTTTCCCTGGTGAAGAACTACCCCTTCACAAAAATTTGCCAGATGAACACCACCCTCCAGGAGGTAGGCATATCTGTGTCAAAGTCAATAATCAAGAGAATGATCAAGTTATTAATAGTGGCTTAACCCCAGCAGGGTTTATTAGCATGCTTTTTCCACGAAGAGCTGCCTTAACTGAATTTGGAACAAGCAAGCAGTAACCCAATACGGCAGCCACTGCCAGATGGCACAGCTGGTCCAATAACATCTCCCTTTTTACAATTTGCTTTGAACAAAAATTATGTTTAGTACAGAAATGATCTTTTATACAACCCCAAACCAGAAAAAGTGGGGATAGTATGTTGAAATTGAATTTAAAACTGAAAACAAAGATCTCAATAATCTTTGACCTGTATTGCACTCAAAACAATAAATCAGCGCATTATATGATCCATTATCTGTAACCACTTATCCTGTACAGTGTCACAGGCAAGCTAGAGCCTATCCCAGCTGACTATGGGAAAGAGGCAGGGTACACCCTGGACAAGTCGCCAGATCATTGCAGGGCTAACACAGACAAACAACCATTCACACTCATGATCAATTTAGAGCCTATCAATTAGCCTAATCTGCATGTCTTTGGACTGTGGGGGAAACCGGAGCACCCGGAGGAAACCCATGTAGATATGGGGAGAACATGCAAGCTCCACACAGAAAGGCCCTCGTCAGCCACTGGGCTCAAACCCAGGGCCCTATGAGGCGACAGTGTTAACCACTACACCACTGTGCTGCCCCCATTATATGATCCATCTATCCATTATCTGTAACTGCTGATCCTGTGCAGGGTTGTAGGCAAGCTGGAGCCTATCATTGCTGACTATGGGCGAGATGCAGGGTACACCCTGGACAAGTCACCAGGTTATCGCAGGGCTGACACAGAGACAAGCAACCATTCACACCTAGGGTCAATTTGGAGCCACCAATTAGCCTAACCTGCATGTATGTATTTCGACTGTGGGGGAAACCAGAGCACCCAGAGGAAACCCACACAGACACGGGGAGAACATGCAAACTCCACACAGAAAGGCCCCCATCAGCTACTGGGCTCGAACCCAGAACCTTCTTGCTGTGAGGCAACGGTGCTAACCACTACACCACCATGCCACCACATTATATGATGTTTTACCTCATTAATATTTTTTCCCCAAAATAATTACTTATTTCAATTTTGATTCTTACAACACATTTCAAAAAATGTTGGGATGGCAAAGCATTTACCACTTTATAATTTCGCCATTCCTTCTAACAACACTTAAAAGATGTTTAGGGACTGAAGACACCAAATGATGAAGTGTTTCAGATGTTATTTTGTCCCAAATTTCCTGCAAATACAGTTGTGGTCAGAAGTTTACATACAGTGACATGAATGTCATCTTTGATATGAAGGTCATGGCAATATTTGGGCTGTCAGTAATTTCTTTGAACTGTTCTTTTTCTGTGGCAGGATGTACAGCATACATCTTTAAAAATAACAGAATTTGGTGCACAAGTTTTAATTTTCTTTGGGTTTTCTGAAATCAACAACGGGTCAAAATTATACATACGGGGCAAAAATATACATACAGCACACCTAATATTTCGGTAAAATGTCTCTTCACAAGATTCATCTTGACCAAACATTTTTGCTTACCATGAACAAGCTTCTGGCAGAATTCTGTTTGGATATTTCATGACTCATGGTAGAATTGGTAGAGTTCAATTAAATTTATTTATTTTTCTTGGCATAGACTTGACTTACTGTACAAGCACAGCTCATATATTTTTAATAGGGTTGAGGTCAGGACTTGTTTTAAGCTTAATATTAGCCTGCTTTATCTTCTACAACCAGCTCTGATGCATGTTTGGGTTCATTGTCCTGTTGTAACTCTCAAGTCCCAAGTCGTGCTCAAGTTTCTGATGGTTTATGCTGAAGAATTCTGAGGTAGTCCTCCTTCATTATTCCATCCACTTTGTGCAATGAACCAGTTCCACTAGCAGCAAAACAGCCCCAGAGCATGATGATCCTACCACCACCAGTTGGTTGTGTCCCTCTGTACATGGTGGTCACTGTGACCAAACAACTCAATCTTTGTCTCATCTGACCATACAGCTATCCACCAGAAGGCTTTTCTTTGTCTGTGTGGTCAGCTTCAAACTTTAGTTAAGCTTGAAGGTGTCAATTTTGGAGCAGGGGGTTATTTCTTGGATAGCAGCCTCTTAGTCCATGGTGATCTGAACTGTAGACAGTGATCCATCAGCTTCCAGTTCATGGCAGGGCTGTGCCATGGTGGTTCCCAGGTTGTTCCTGACCATCCAAACCAATTTCCTTTCAGCTGAGGGTGACAGTTTGGGTTTTCTTGAAGCAAAGTGGCTACACCTCACAGTAACTTGGATACAATTGTTTGAACTGATCTTGGAATTTGCGGTTGTTTAGAAATGGCTCCAAGAGACATTCCAGAATTGTGTACATCTTTGATCTTCTTTCTCAGATCTGCACTGAGCTCCTTCGACTTTCCCATTTTACTGTGTGTTGGTTAATCCAGTGAGTGCTGTAAACAAACCCTTTTTATAGGGTAGTCACACTAGAGGTGGAATGAGCCGGAATGCTGTCGGAATGAAAATTCTTCATATATTCCAGGATATTCAAAGTGCATTCGGGCCCGTCCACACAAGTGTGTTTTGGTCGAATCCGCATAAATACTTTATCATTTCAGCCTCGCGTCCAGACGGATCTGGCTTTTTCGAGGTGTGAAACCGGTATTTTTTGAAAACAGGTCCCAGAGTGGGAAAATCCTAAAAACGCCGGATAGCCCGGAGTCGTCTGGACAGCGAATGCAGATTTTTTCAGAAACGATGACATATAAGCCCCACCTCTCTAACCTTTAACCTCAGCCGCCGCTGGATGCATCATAACAATGGCGGACTACAGGCTTGTGCTCGTACTGCAGAAACATCCAATGTGACACGAAGTAGAAGTTCCACTTCATTGTCGGTCCACACAAAAGACTCTCCTCTTCCTCTCAGAGTTGCGCTGGCCATGATCGTCCTCTTTTCGTGTTATGAGCTTGTTTGTAAACAGCACGTGACATTTATATGCATGCTCCATGGCTTCTTTTCCGGTTTTAGTGTAATGGTGTGGCGGCCTCACAGCGCCACATACAGGCCTGGCATATGTACTACAGCATTTTGGGTCGTTTCCAGTGAATCCGTGTGGACGCAGATATTTCTGGAAACGACACCATGTTTACGGAGATTTTTTTCCCCAAACGACAGCGTATTGGGTGAGGCTGTGTACTCGTGTGGACAGGCCCTAAAAATTCTGACTGCATTCTGAATGCATTCCAAACATTCGGGCCCATTCTTGTGGCAGGCCCGAATGTTTTGCTCATGCTCAAAACATTCGCGGTACATTCGAAGAGGAGAAATATCGAATGGCATTCGAAGTGTATTCTAACTGCATTCTAAATATTTTTATGGCATTCCAAACATTCCAATCACATTCAAAGGAAAAATTGAAATGGCAAGCCACTTCAAATCCTGCCAGAATGTCCCGAATGTGCCTTGAATGAGCCAGAATGCACCTTGACTGCTGCCAGAATCTATTTCGATATTAAAATCGTTCAGCTGGAATGCACTTCGAATGCCATCTGAATATTTCAATTGCCGCTCGAATACATCTTGAATGCAATTGGAACGTCCTGCTTGGCCCTCGAATGAGTCCGGAGGTAATTAAGAACACCACTGAATCACATAAAAATGCAGCTAGCTGCCACTGGAGCTTCAGTCTGCATTGAGGAGCCACCTGCTCAACATCAACCTTTTGTTCATTGTTATAAAAACTTTAATTAAAAAAAAAAGTTTCCCAAGTTTCAAATGTCATGCCACCAAGGAAGAAGAGAACGAAGGTCAAGAACTCCACCACTGGCCGCGGCCATGGACGGGGCACAGGTGCTGCAGCCCAAGAAGCCCCTGAAGAGCCAGCTCCTGTTGTTGATGCCCCAGCAGCTTCAGAGTCTGAAGCTGAGTCCACAGCCCTTCCCCCTGCTTCCCAGATAGACACAGTCACCAAGGTCCATCAGCCAGCAGAACAGTCCTCCTCTGACAGTGATGAGCTTCCTCCCAGTGAGGCTGCCAAGTCCCAGAAGAAGCACAAGAGGGAGCTGGTGACAGCTGCTTCACCGAGGAGCAGGAAATGGTTGACTGGCTCAAGGCCCCTGAGCAAGACTGCATCCTCAACAAAAAGCACCTCAACTACATCAAGAAGGGTCTGAAGGACGCACTGTGGGAGCAGAAGGCCAGGGAGATGGGCAAGACCAGTGACCTGCTGAAGAAGTGGTATGCCAACATGAGATCAAGATTTGGCAAGCTGAAGCAGACTCCCTCAGGTTCTGGAAACATTGAACTGACTGCAAGGGACCATTGGATCCTGCACCACTTCAAATTTCTCAGGCCCCACCTCATCATCCAGGTCAAAAAGAGGGTCACTGTCAGTGTAAGTATTTTATTTCATTATTTCATGTTTTCATTTTGATGATGAAATTGCAACAATTGTCCACATATTTTCACATTTTACTTATATGATTGTTTCTTCTCCAGATGAAGGCCAAGGTCCAAGCCAGGGCAGCCCTGGCTGCAACAGCAGGAACTGCCCAGTCTGAGTGTGAGTCTGATGCCGCTGATCATCATCCCCCTACAGCCGCTCAGTCTGATGCAGACGCTTCCTGGGAGTCCAGGGCTAATGATGACACTGAGGCTACCAGGAGCAACATTGCTGAACTGCAAAGACAGCTGCTGAACAAGCTCTCCAAGGCTGAGAAGTCACCCCTGCAATGCCAGAAAGACACCTTTGCTGAATTCATGAAGGAGGTCACCTACACATTCCCTCCCCCCATGTGGCTGAGGTTCCAGAGTGAAGTCAGCAGCCTATTGCAGAAGTACCAGTTTGAGCTTCACCAGGCACCTCCCACACAGACATCAGCAGCAGCACAATGAGTTACTTAGACCCTATGCTCCTGCACCTATCCCAGGGCCCAGTAGTCAACAGTGTCCTTCAATGGGCTGGCAGCCTCATCTAGCACTGTGGCCAACACAGAACCACCAACTGACTTCTGTCTGGGGCTCCCAGGAGGCAAGCTGGGTGCAGCAACAGTTCCAGCAAGAGCCTCCCATCAGACCACAGAGTGCTCTACCCACCTACAGTGCCAGCACCCGACTGCTACAGACTTCATCAACATCCATCCAGAGCCAGGGCATGGGAAACTTCAGTGGCCTGAGTGGCTTCAGCAGTGGTTCCTACAACAGCTTCACCCAGCTACTCAACACCAACCAGGATGATGGCAACCAAGAACTCAACACCCCTCATCCAGTTGTGCACTCTCCCACACCTACCCAGCAGTCAGAACAGGGTGATGGAGGCCAGGAGTAGTTGTATTTTTGTGACATTTTGACATTGTGGATAGTGTTTGTTCAGGACAGATACTTTGTACAGGATGTGTGGTTTGATTATAACTGTACTTGTAAATTTGTTGCCTGTCTTACATTAACAAAAAATATGTGCCCTTGAAATCTATGTTGTTTGTGTGAATAATTTGCCCAGTAATATTTCCAATTATTATTTTAGAATACAGTTACAGTAATTTAGCCCACAAACATACACTTCAAAAAAATAATTCCAATGATAATGGACAACTAACTTGCCCCTCTTTGAAACATATTCAGCGGCTATTCTGGGAGCATTCTGACTGCATTTGAGGTGAATTCATACAGCATTCGAGGCACCTTCCGACCAGACTTCGGGTGGTATTCGGGCAGCAATCGAACCACACTCGTACAGCATTTGAAGTGCATTCTTAATATTCTTTCTGCATTCTAACAGCATTCTAGGTATTCCTACTGTGTTCCAACTACATTTGAACTGCATTCAAAAGCTAATACACTTGGAATGTACAAGAATCTTTCGAGGTGGGTTCGAAGCATATTCTAAGTATTTGAACAGCATTCTTACAAAGCTGTAAGAACATTGGTCAGTTTGAAATTCCTGCCCGAATGTGGCACAAATTTTGAAAAATTTTTCATTCCAGCTGGTTCTGCTTGATTCCTGCTAATTCCAAATAAGTGTGTCGGGGCCTTAAGGAAGCACAGAGAAGCTACCAGTAGCCAAATCATGATCACTAACAGGAAGTTAAGAGACTTCAGCCTTGGCAAGATAAGAGACATTTTGGAAGTTTCAGCACCTCTGAATTAATAATCTAAGTGAGTGTATGTAAGTTTTTGACCCTGCAAGTATAATTTTGACCCTGTGTTGATTTCAGAAAACCCAAAGAAAAATTAAAACTTGTGCACCAAATTCTGGTGTTTTTTTTTTTTTTAAAGATGTATGCTGTACAATGATTCTGCCACAGAAAAAGAACAGTTCAAAGAAATTACTGAAAGCCCAAATATTGCCATGACATTCATATCGAAGATGACATTCACGTCACTGGAAGTAAACTTCGGACTACAACTGTAGGTCTTAATGTGTGAAACAGCATGGGGTCGCCAGTGTCATTTTTTGTTTCAAAATTTGCCAAACATTCTCTGTTGGGGACAGAGGGAAGAGGCACCCTCTTCTTCCACTGCCATGCTTTTGTGATGTGTGCAGAATGTGGTTTTGCATTGTCTTGTTGAAATATCCATGGAAAAGAGGTCATCTTGAAGGCAGCATATGTTGCTCCAAAATTTCAATTTACTGGAGTTTTAGCCCTAGAACTTCCAAGCTGCCACTGCTGGACCCTGTAGCAAGGCACTTAACCCTCTCTGCTTCAGGGGTGCTGTATCATGGCTGACCCTGCGGTCTGACCCCAACTTCCTAACAAGCTGGGATATGTGAAGAAAGGACTGGAAACCAGAGGTTTAAGCTGTGATACATGAAAGGTGGGGTGAACACGTTGCATGGTGAGTGGTAATGCCAGTCTAATGGAACATGGGTTGATTACCTTCTTGATGAGGAAGGTTCCAAGGAACCTGGGTGCCAGCTTGCAAGAGATGGCCCTAAGTGGCAGGTGGAGAGCATAACTCATTGACCCACTTGGTAGGTGGGTGCCTTGGAGTGACATTTGTCAGCCTGCTTCTTGGATGCGAGTGCGGAGCGAAGGAGTCTTCTCCGGGCCAATGCCCATGTTCTCCTGCAGTGGTGTATAAAGGCCTGGGCTGATGATACGGCGACCTCCTCCTTCTGGCTGGGGAACAGTGGTGGTTGGTACTCTAGTGAGCACTGGAACAGAGAGAGACCTGTGGCAGAGGAAGGGAGAGTGTTATGTGTGTATTCGATCCAAGTAGGTACTTGCTCGAAGAACTGACATCCCTGGACGCCATGCACCTGAGTGCAACCTCCAAAGCCTGGTTAGCCTGTTCTGCCTGGCCGTTGGTCTGTGGGTGGAAGCCTGAGGAGAGACTACAGGTGGCCCCAATGAGTTTGCAGAAGGCTCTCCAGAACTGTGCAGTGAACTGAGGACCCCAGTCAGAAACTATGTCGGTAGGCAGACCATGTAGGTGGAAAATATGGTAGATGAGTAGTTTTGCAGTCTCTTTGGCTAAGGGGAGCTTGGGCAGAGGAATGAAATGGACAGTCTTAGAAAAACAGTCAATGACAGTGAGGATGCATGTATTACCACCTGAGTTGGGGAGTCATGTGATGAAGTCCAGGGCAATGTGAGACCAAGGTTGATGTGGAGTAGGAAAGGGTCTTAGTAAGCCGGCAGGGGGTCAATTGGCTGTCTTGTTCTGTGAGCATGTGTCGCAGGCTGCCACAAACTCCTGGACATCCTTCTTGATGGATGGCCACCAAAAGCGCTGCTGGATGAGAGCCAGGGTTCGGGCAGCTCACGGATGACAGGCCAGCTTGGAACTGTGACCCCACTGCAGCACCCGAGTCCGCACATGACAGGGAACAAACAGATGGTTAAGAGGAATATTGTTGGAGTTACCTTCACTGGGGTCCTGCTTCAGGGCCTTCTGCACGAGTGTCTCAACTTCTAGAATAGTGGCTCCCACCAGGCAGCATGGAGGAATAATAGTCTCAGGTGGCTTGGACTCCTCTTGATGGGAAGAGAACATCCTGGACAGGGCGGCGGGTTTGCCATTCTTGGAGCCTGGGTGGTAGGAGAGTATGAAGTTGAACCGGAAGAAGAAGAGAGACCAACGGGCTTGACAAGAGTTGAGACATTTGGCAGACTTGAGGTACTCCAGGTTTTTATGGTTGGTCCAGACTAGGAACGGGAGGTCAGACCCCTCGAGCCAGTGCCTCCACTCCTCCAAGGCTAGTTTCACGGCCAGTGGTTCTCGGTCGCCGATATCGTACTTTCGTTCAGCTGAGGATAGCTGGTGGGAGAAGGAGCATGGGTGGACCTTGTTGTCATTGGCCCTATGGGATAGGATGGCGCCAATCCCTGACTTGGAGATGTCAACCTTGACGATAAACTGCTTGGTAGAATCGGGTATGGTGAGAATGGGTGCTGTGGTAAACCTGTGCTTGAGACTGGAAAAGGATCTCTCTGCTTCCTCCCCCCACTTGAACTTGGGTCTTGGTTGAGGTCAGGGCTGAGAGAGGTCCGGCCACTGTGCTGAAGTTGTGGATGAAACACCCGTAAAAGTTGGCAAACCCCAGGAAGTGCTGGAGCTCGTCTCGAAGATGGGGTGGGCCAGTCAGTGACTGCCTCCAGCTTGAGGGGGTCCATCTGGAGCTTGGCTGGTGAAATGATGAACCCCAGGAACAAAACAGAGCCTTGGTGGAACTCGCTCTTCTCTGCCTTAACGAACAGCTTATTCTCCAGCAGGCGTTGAAGAACCTGCCGGACGTGACCCCGATGTCCCTCCAGAGAGCAAGAGAAGCTCAAGATATCATCCAGGTAAACAAAGAAAAAGGTGTTAAGAAAGTCCCTCAAGACATCATTAACCAATGCCTGGAATACCGCAGGCACGTTAGTCAGGCCGAAAGGGACTACGAGGTACTTATCGTGGCCTGTGGTGGTGTTGAAGGCAGTCTTCCACTCGTCCCCTTCCCTGATCCCAACTAGGTGATAGGCATTGCGCAAGTCTAGTTTAGTCAACACCTTAGCTCCCTGGAGTAGTTTGAAGGCTGTAGTCACGAGAAGTAGTGGGTAGCGGTTCTTGACTGTGATGGCGTTGAGACCTTGATGGTCAATGCAGGGGCAGAGCAACTTGTCTTTCTTCTCCATGAAGAATCCCACCCCTGCTGGGGAGGAGGAAGGGCGGATGATCCCAGCTGCCAGAGACTCAGTGATGTATTTCTCTATGGCTTGTCTCTCGGTGGGGGAAAGAGAGTAGAGACGTCCCTTGGGTGGTGCTATCCCTGGCAGGAGGTCGATACCGCAGTCATAGGGCCTATGAGGGGGAAGGGACACTGCTTGTGTCTTACTGAAGACAGGCTTGACGTCCAGATATTCCGAAGGCACATGAGAAAGGTCGGGAAACTCGCTGGCTGAGGGCTGAGGTGGTTTGGCGGGAGGCAGAGCGGGGTTCAGGCAGGAGGCCAGGCAGGAAGGACTCCAGCCTAAGATTGTGTGGTCAGTCCAGTTTAAGTGGGGGTTGTGCTGCATCAACCAGGGTAATCCAAGAATAACAGAAACGTGAGGGCTGTTCATGACGTGAAGTTGTATAGTTTCAGAGTGATTGCCTGAAATCCTTAGGGTGAGCGAGGTGGTGAGGTGAGTGATGGTGGTCAAGCCAGCACCATTGAGTGTCAGGAAGATGAGAGGGACCTCAAGGGCGAGTCACGGGATTCTGAGATCCTTGGCGGTGGCGGAGCAGATCAGGTTCCTGTCTGCCCCAGAGTCGACGAGCGCCTGAAGATGGTGATGCCGATTGTTGAGAGTGATGATGACGGGGAGCAGTGGTCAGTTGGCAGGGGACTGGTTCCAAGCATTGCCCACCAGGGCCCCTTGATTCACTGGTGGGCTCATCCTTTTAGCGGGCAGGCTCAGCAGATGTGTCCCTGCTGACCGGAGTAGAAACAAGCCCCCATGCTCTGTCAGTTCCTCCACTGACACCCATACCCGATCTACCTGCATGGGTTCAATGGACGAGGCGGGTGGTGGAGAAGGGTTGAAGTTGCGGCGGCTCCTCTCTCTCCTCCATTGTTGGACCTGAGCATCAATACGATTGGCAAGGTCCATCAGGCTGGAGAGGTCCGATGGCAGTTCCTGAGAGAGGAGTTCATCCTTGATGGCGTCGGATAAGCCATGTAGGAACGCGTCGACCAGGGCACTCTCGTTCCAACCGCATGATGCTGCCAATGTCCGGAACTCGATGGCATAATCCAAGGGTGGCTGGTGCATAAGGGCGATTGGGCGACGCACTGCCAAAACGAAAAAAAGTTTTTTTTTTCTTTTTTTAAAACAAACTTTCACCAGCGCTGCTCAAGGCCATTTTAATCTGTCTCTGGGTATCATTGTCCAATCAGGGTGGTCTTGCTTCTAGAGTACCACCCCTTTTGGGGCGATTTCAGTCATGCTGAAAATCGCCCAAGAGTTCACTGATAGAGTCCCATGTTAATATATGTTTTTTCTCCTGACTGACACTTCAATGCAATCTCTATGGGTTCCGGGGGGACTTGCCCTAATGTGCTTACGTCACTGCAAAGCACGGCAAAGTTGCGTTCGATCCGCTCAGTTTCTGAGGTGAGATGGATGCGGAAAGCAATTCAGTGCGGTCCTTAAAAGAAGTTCCATTTAGTCAGCGATCAAATTGAGCTAAATTGGCAACAAAACAAGCTGGACCCCCCCTTGACCAAATCTAAACATAAAACAAATTTTGACAAGGGGGGGAAATCATATACTTGAGGTTTTACTTCAACATGGTCCCAGAGCAAATCCAGGTGAGCTGGCTGCGAGGACGCCTCAGTGGTTTTCTGCTCCCCCTGTTTACTTTTCCACCCTGGAAGTGGCTCCATGTACAACACTGTTTGGACAGTCACTGGAGTTTCAGACATGCATCATTTGTAGGAGAAAAAAAAAAAACATGAGTCATCAAAGATTCACATGGGCAGCTGCCTGAAATTTTCGGCTTTTGGGAGAGTGAACATCGCTACACAACCGGATGAGGGCTACAGGCTAGCAGTTCACCGCCACAATGATGAGGTGAGCAAGAACAGGCACATATTAAACTGGCTCATCCAATGCGTGGAATTTTGTGGAATGTTCGAGTTAGCTCTACGAGGCAAAGATGAAACTGAGGGCTCCAGTCACCGTGGTGTTTTTCTGGGTTTGGTTGACTTCGTGACTCTCTCTCTCACACACACACTCACAGAATCCGTTCACTTTTGATGTTTTCAATGTGCATTTTTATATTTGCCACACTTTGCTCTGAGAGTTAGCACTTTGGTAATATCCTTGGTAAATACCAGTAATTGCAAGATCTAAAGATCCACTCATCTATTTATTCAACTGCTATTGTTATGTTAGCCAACTATTTACAATGTTTTGTTACAGTAAGTGCACTTTCCTGTTTGGCCTTAAGTTGCACAGTCTGTAAAATTCTTGCTGGTCATGGAGTTTGAAGTACAAAATCTATTTACAGAACATTCTGTAGAACAGTTGACTTGCTACCTAGGTCAATTTATTCAGTCCTGTGGACATTTATGGTCCGTGTAGACATAATGGGGGAAAATTGCCCCCCCCCCCCCGAAAAAAAATTCAGGAGCCGCCACTGGCATAATCCGAGGTAGATCAGGACCCCTGCTGCAACTCCATGAGCTCTCTTGCCACCTCCAGGCCAGACAGAGAGCACTCAAATGTTCACCTCATTTCCTCAGAGAATTCCTTGAAGCTGGAATAACAGGGCGCATTGGTGTCCCAGACTGCTGTCCCCCATTCCTTGGCCTTGCTGGTGAGGAGTGTGATGGTATAGACTACCTGGGAGCATTCTGTGGGAAAAGCCAGAGGTTGAAGCTCCAAGATCAGCAAACACTGACAAAAAAGATCTACAGGTACCTGGTTCTCCACTGTAGGGCTGAGGCGAAGGGAGTCTTGGTTCATGGAGAGTGGTGGTGGCGGGAGGTGAAGAAAGACAGCTGGGCAGGGGTAGGCATAGCTTGGGAGTGCTGGAGTTGTGTGGCTAGGAGGTTGAGTGAGTCGGACAAGGTGGCCAGGTTCTGAGTGATCTGCCTGAGTTTCTGTTGGTGGGTCCCAAGGAGGGCTCCTTGCTGCTACATAGCCAGCCATTCTCAGATGGTTAAGTTCCGTTGGATCCATATTGGCCAGAATGTACTGTTAAGGGTGGCGAGATGTGGTGAGTTAGGATCCAATAGCAGAACACAAACCAGAAAATCCAATGAATAAAAAAATGATTTAATTAAAGTCCAAAAAGAGTCAGTCAATGAACAAAAATAGCAAAATAATCCAGACAACAACAAGGTAGATAAAGTGCTAATGTGAAAAAACATGAAAAATAGTTCCGACAAAAACTGGAGACAAAAAAAAGAAAAAAAAAAAGTAGTGCAAAAAACTTTAAAAACTGACAAAACGTGAGTGCAAAAAACTGTGGCTAAGACTAGGTAAAACAGACAGCAAAAATCCAGGAAGCAAAAAAATAGCACAGAGCCAACATGAGAAACAGACAAGACATTCTGGTAAAGTCCCCTTCTTCTTCTTCTAAGTGAAATGGCGGATTAGACACTACTCGGTGTATTACCGCCACCTACAGGATAATTATGTCCACTACTAGACCATCAGTCTCATATTCTGGCAAAAAGGCCAGAGGATTTTAAAATCTAATTAGGCATGAAGTTACTTTTGGATCCTTCACTTGCAGCAGAGCAGGGAGGGTAATAGTGGTAACACCCAAGCTGGATAGGTCAGTTATCAGTGTATGCCTGTACTCACTATACATCTTGCATTCTAATAAACTGTGGAAAACTGTCTCAGGAACTTTGCAAACATCGCATAATCCATCCCTATGTTTATGAATCAGATGTAAATTTGAATTTAAGGCACAGTGCCCCAATCTGAGACGGGACAATACGACTTGCTCAGACCTATTCCCAGATATAATGCTTTGTGAGCAGACTGATGGTTGGATTGCATACAAATGCCTACCCTTTACATCCCTATCCCATTGGTATTGCCACGTTCGAATAACCCCCTACATCAACTTACTCCTTAATTCTGTTCTCCCTGGTCTAATTGGGGCAGAAATTGAGTCTTTTTTTTAAGGATTCTTTTGCAAGTTTGTCTGCCACCTCATTCCCTTCAATGCCTATATGGGCAGGAACCCATAGAAAAGATACTTCACAACCCAATTTATGTAACTCATTCACACTCATCAGAATGTCCATAATTAGATCAGGCCTAGCGTTTGAAGAATGGACTCTTAAGCACTGCAGGACTGAAGAAGAGTCAGAGCATATCACTACACTGTTAGGTCTCACTTCCATTACCCACTGCAGGACTTTTATAATGGCCACAGATTCTGCCATGAAGACAGCAATGTTGTCACTGAGCCTGTACCCATTTCGGACATTTAGCTGTGGGATGTAAAAAGCACAGCTTACCTTCCCTGAATCTGGGTCTTTGGATCCGTCTGTGTATATTTGCAGACATGAGTTCCAGTTAAGCCAAATATACTCTACTGCGGACTCACTACAAAATTCCACCTCATCATTGTGTTTATATTCATGCAACCTAAAATCAACTAGAAATGAGGGAAGCAGCCAAACCGGGATTGAGCCCCAATAAGAGCTCTTCACTGGGACCATTTCAAGTAGATTACAGTCTTTGGCCCATTGCATACACTGCTTGATAAAAGGCTGGCTCCTTACCTGCTCAGTAGCAAATTCATAACAATCCGTAGAAATCGAGCTTGCAGGGCAGATGCTAGATTTCTCCCTGAGTCTATTCCAGTAATGAACTGAAAGCTGGATTCTTCTTATTTTTAATGGCTTCTCTCCTGTTTCAATAAGAAGAGCAGAAGTGGATGTGGAGGCAAATGCACCGCAACATATTCTAAGGGCCTTGGACTGAATGACATCTAACTTTCTCAAAGCAGATTTTGCAGCTGCTCCATAAGCCTGACACCCATAATCAAAAATTGACCTAATCATAGCCTGATAAATAGTCAAAAGGGTGCTCTTTTCTGCACCCCAAGAGAATCCTGTCAAACACCGCATAACATTTAAAACCTTGCTGGTTTTAGCTACTACTTCTGAGATACGAGTGTTCCAGTTGAGTCTATCAAACCACATTCCCAGATATTTAAAACAGTCTACCCTTTCTATGGGAGTGTCATAAAGTGTTAAGGTACCATCCCATTTTTTCCTTGCACGACTAAAAACATATTTTGACTTGGATACAGAAATTTTGAAACCCCATTTCCCAGCCCATTTCTCTACAGATTTTAGTTCTCCTTGCATTCTATTAGTAATAAAAGATAGATTTCTTCCTCTGACCCACAGAGCGCCATCATCTGCATATAATGTTCTTCCAGTCCCATGGTTTAAATCAGCAAACATATCATTAATCATGACGTTAAATAGTACCGGGCTGATCACACTGCCCTGGGGGGTGCCATTATCGACCAAGGCTGCATTTGAGGTAGTTGCACCTACTCTTACCTGGATTGTGCGATCTTCTAGAAAGGTCTTGATCCACTTGAACATTCTCCCACTAACACCATAACTTGATAGCTTTAAAAGAAGGCCCTCTCTCCATAACATGTCATATGCCTTTTCAATATCTAGGAAGACAGCAATAAGAATTTCTTTATTAGCAAAAGCTTTCCTGACTTCCATGTCCAAAGCAACCACATTATCAATAGTACTCCTACCCTTCCTGAATCCACTTTGGTGATCTACCAGTGCCCCCTTAACTTCAAGGAAGTGGACCAATCTGTCAGTCACCATTCTCTCCATTATCTTACACAGAACAGAGGTAAGGGCTATGGGCCTGTACGAGGATGGAGAACTAGGGTCCTTACCAGGCTTTAAAATGGGGATGACAACAGCATGCTTCCACGACTTTGGTAGCTTACCTTGCCTCCAAATTTCATTCATGAGGCTAAGTAGTTCATCTAGCACAAAGTCAGAGACATGGTTAAACACTTCATTGTAGATGTTGTCCATTCCAGGGGCTGTATTCCTACCTCGAGCTATAGCTCTCTTTAGCTCTTCTAAGGAGAAGTAAACATTCACTTCACTACACAGTGACTCTTGGGGAATTGCAAACTCACCTACAGTCTGATCCCTTATTTCCCTACTCTCCTTTTCAAGGTTATCAGAACTGTGCACCCTTCTGAAGTGTTCCACTAACATATTCACCTTTTCAGCAGAGGTCACAGCTAAGTCCGCTCCATCAGACAGAGCAGGGAGGCTGGGTTTTTTCCCAACCCCATTCATTTTCCTTATAGTGGACCACAGTAAAGACACAGGAGTATCCCCTGACAGACTGGAGCAAAACTCCCCCCAGCTGTTTTTCTTTGCAGTTTTAATAACTTTTCTTACCAGAGCCCTATAATATTTATACTGTATTAAGTTTTCAGGTGTTGGAAATCTCCGCAGCACTCTGAAGGCTTTATTTCTTTTCTTAATAGCCTCATCACACTCCTTGTTCCACCAAGGAACCATTTTCTTCTGCAGTTCCTTACCTTTTTTTGGGATAGCGGCTGTTGCTGCTGCAGAGATAGCCCCTGTAAAAGCGTTGCTCCACTCATCTACTGTTCCATCCCTAAGGTCAGATATAAAGTCATCGCACAAAGTTTCAAACTTCTCCCAATCTACCTTCGTGAAATTAAATCTTCCTCCTACCCTATTTACTTCAGCCCTTAGCCTCAAGCCAAAGGTCCCCTTAGTTGGGAAATGACCACTGCCCATACTGTTTAAACCAAGTACTTCCCACTCACTTTTACCTCCTAATTCACCCGTAACTATCATAAGATCCAAGCAGGACATAGTTAATGAGTTTAGCTGGATCCTTGTAGGTTGTCCAGTATTTACACACACCAAGTTAAAATCTTGCATAAGACATTCAACAAGTGCTCCATTCCCATCTGTCTTGTTGCTTCCCCATAAAACATCATGTGCATTAAAGTCACCGGTCCATATAATAGGAGAGCGTACTTGCCTAAGTACATCCTCAAGCTCATGCCCATTTAACTGCAGACAGGAATTATAAAAGTTAAGTAATGTGACTCTTCCTGTGTCAGTCCAGATTTCCGTAACAATAAGCTCTAAATTGGAAACAATTGGCACGGTCCGGTATTCTATACCATCTTTAATAAAAGTTACACAACCACCCCCTTGTTTATCTTCTCTATCTTTACGAATAGAGACATACCCAGGCAGCACAAAATCTAAAATGGGCTTCAACCATGTCTCCTAGACACAGATAATGTGAAATACCTCGTCATTAGTGGTGATAAATCTTTTAAATTCCTGCCCATTCCCAATTAAACTACGGGCATTCCATTGCAAGACGTTTAGGGGCATCTGCCCCTCTCCTGCTGCAGCTACTTCACTACTCTGCGACATTGTGCGGTTTTCGCCACTTTTAAGAAACTGGAAAAGAGATTCGGGAGTGACGCTCATTTTCAGATATCTCCCCGCTGCGATTGAGACAAGTTTAATCATGTCTGATCTATTCTTTGGACCTAAAAACTTAGACCCTGAAACCACATCAGCAATAAATGCCAGGAAGTCAATCTTTTTAACCATAATGCTGTCATCAGGCAGAGTGTGCACAATTTGCACTCTAGGGGGTTGCGGGGGCTTTTGAGGATATTGCTTATCATTTTGCTGAATATTTACTCGTCTCAAAGGCTCTGCATACGACACTCGCTGGTTAGTCCTAACTCTCTGCACTTCCACCGCTTTCACATACTGACAACACTCCTTGTATGCTGCACTGTGTTCTTCCCCGCAATTTGGACAACAAAGAGAAGCCTGTGGTTCACATTCCCCATAACTATGATCCGCACCACACCTGCCACACTTCCTTCTCCCTCTGCATACAGCCACAACATGTCCATACCTCTGACAATTAAAACATCGGCGAGGAGGTCTGATATAAGGTTTCACTTGAAAGCTCAGGTATCCAAGTTGTACTCGGCATGGGATCGTTTGCGAATTAAATGTCAATACCACTGTTTGACTATCCACTTTTACACTATTCCTCGTTACTTGAATTCGCTTTGCTTCAACAACCACTTCGCTGTTTATCTCCTGCATAATTTCATTATTTGATATTCCCAAAGGAACTCCATATATTACCCCCTTTGCCTTTGTGTGTGTCCCGGGTACATAAACCTCCACATCAAACTTCTTTAATGACTTTAGCGCAAGCGCTTTTTCTTGCTGACATTTGGAATTACATTCCACAAGAATCCTGCCATTGGTGAGGGATATTGCATGTTGGAAGCTACCAATTTCTTCACCTAATAGCTCAGCCAATTTAATGGGATTTATTCCCCTGCCCCCATTGCCACTCAGCTTCACAATTACATTAAATTCTCCAACTCTCCTCTCTTTCAAACGCCGAGACTCTCCTTCACTCCCCGTACTTAAAGATTTACTTCTTTCTTTCCGTTTCCTATGATTAGCTACCTGAAATTCTTCACCCCCGCTATCCATACTATCTGAAAACCCCATATCATCCCCTAAATTATCGAAAGGCATACTACGAAAACTCGTAGTTTAGCCTTAAGATTAGGTGTTACCACTCGAATCCCCCTCCGTTCAACTTTACTGCTTCACTTCCGGGATTTCTCTCCTGGTAAAGTCCCCTTCTGAGAACGGCCTATTTATACACAGCAGAGCAGACCAAGAAGTAAATGCCGGCAAGATGGAAGTCCCGTCCCGGATCTGGATTGCGCTGAACTGGGAGATAGTAAATCTCTGGAGTGGAAGTCCAGGGCGGATCATGACATGATTGTCATCACGTTGATTGAAAACACCTGACTCTAATTTCACCTTCAAATTAACTGCTAATCCTAGAGGTTCACATACTTTTGCCACTCACAGATATGTAATATTGGATCATTTTCCTCAATAAATAAATGACCAAGTATAATATTTTTGTCTCATTTGTTTAACTGGGTTCTCTTTATCTCCTTTTAGGACTTGTGTAAAAATCTGATGATGTTTTAGGTCATATTTATGCAGAAATATAGAAAATTCTAAAGGGTTCACAAACTTTCAAGCACCACTGTATGTACCCTGAGAGCTGTAGTCGTGTAAATACTGTAACTGTAGTTTTGTAAATCACAGTGCTTCACATCAACCTCTTCTTCCTGCACTGAGTCTGTTAAGATCTCTATGATGTTTAAATGGTGTTGCTCTGTCTTTTTCTTCAGACACACGCTAGCAAAGTGATTAGGTGTTCCATAGTAGTGACAGGTTTTCGTGAATGCTTGGCAGGTTTCTCTCCTGGCTTTATGCTGGTGTCCACAATATTTACTAATGTGTCCCTAATGAGCTCCTCCTTTGGGCATAGTTACAGATCAAATTTCTGTCTCAGTCTACTCACATAAGCATCTATCAATTCTCCTTCCACTTGTTTTAAGTTCCTAAACACAAAGCACAAGATAACACTTTTAGGAGGTTTGAAATATCTCTCAAGCGCTATTAGGATGGATACTACATCAGTTACTTGGTGCTCAGATAAGTTCAAATTATGCTTGTAGATGTGCTGACAGGGTGGTGCAGTAGTTAGCACTGTTGCCTCACAGCAAGAAGGTTCTGGATTGAAACTATGACCTATGAATTCAAACTAGTGTTTTGGTAAACTGGGATGTATGTTGCACACCCCCCCACCCACATTTGTTGACAATGGAATGGCTGGCTGCTTTTTGTCTAAGGGCTCCCTCATGTCTGTGTTACCTTCTGGCTTTCTCTTTTAGTTATGCTATCATACTTAGGCTACATCCACACGACAACGGCAACGAGATGTTATTTAAAAATATATCGCGTCCAAATGGGCAACAATCAGTAAAATATCAGGTCCATATGGCAACGCAACGCTTGCTGAAAACGATGCAATACACATGCCACACCTCTAGGGGCGCTGTAAGACGGTCCCTTCGGAGACACCAGAACAATAGAAGAAGTAAGGATGCATATTAGCCACAAAGTCAGGAAAATCTGTTTGTAAAATTACATTATAATGACCAAATACAATGAAAAGTATTTTTCCAGTCTCACCTGTGAAAGGTAATCCCATGTGATCTCGTTTGGATGGTAAACCTGTTGGTACAGTTAAACGCAGCTAATCTTTATTCTCCGCTTTGACCTCTCCAAAATGGCGGCGAGGATGACCTATGATTCTACGCGGAAGGCGGTGTCTTTAATGGTCCGGAATAAATTGAATGCTAATTAAATAATGATTAATTTGCTCCTCTACGCCCTTTTTGAGGAATGTATTGTAGGACTTAAACCCACATCTGAAGAGGTGAGATCGCTCTTTTTTTCTCTATTTTTGCTGGCGGGATTGACTCTCTCTCTCTCTCTCTCTCTCACTTTGCACCATTACACAATAAATATTCACAGTGAAAATATTTTGTAAGCGCGTTTCATGAACCAAGTTATAGGATTTGTTGACAACTCGCATCGCAATGAGAAGATCATTGGCACTACTGGTGTTAAGAATCAGACCATTTCATAAATGAATATTTTGCTGTAGAGCTGCAGTGTTTGTACAATTGCATGTTTTTGCTTCACTATTACTGTCACTATTCTGCTTCTTGCATTACTACTGTGAACTAACACTGAATATAATAATAATAATAATAATAATAATAATAATATCTAAGCTCGTGTTTCACTCTCACTAGTGCTCTGTAAGGCTTTTTCCTGGTGATATTCGTTACACTTCTACCCGGCGTGAAGCACTCACAGTCATGTGGTTGTGACGTCATCGTAAACAAATCCGTTTTACTCATCCAGACAACTTCACAACGGCAACGTTGCCAGATCTTTCCACTCTGGAACCCGTTCTCAAAAAGATTGCGTTTTGGGCACCCAAAACGCCGGTGCCATGTGGACGCCAGGCCTAAACGATAAGCAATTGTATCGGAGTCACCTGAATCCGTTGCCGTGTGGACAGGGCCTTAGTCTTGCAGCAGTCCCTGCTTGCACTTAGCACACAATGTTCTTAACCATTAGGTGACAATGGGCGTACCTAACAATCTGTATTTTCTCTCTGTCTCTGTCTCTTTTCCTCTCTGTCGAGTTACACATCAATCATGAAATACCAGTAATGCTGGCCTCTCCTGCTCTTTGGACCTGCCTGATCCATCCTGATGCTCTACTTTTGGCTGGAGTTCTCATCACATTGCTCCTGTGGAGGATGGCCCCATATGGACAGTTGAAAGTCACACTTAGGCTACATCCACAACGGCAACGAGATTTTATTTAAAAAAATATCGCGTCCACATGGGCAACGGATCAGTAAAATATCAGGTACATATGGCAACGCAACGCTTGCTGAAAACGATGCAATACACATGCCACACCTCTACGTGCGCTGTAAGATGGTCCCATCGGAGACACCAGAACAATAGAAGAAGTAGGACGCATGCGCATAAACCCCTTCTTCTACCCAGCGTGAAGCACTCACAGGAACAAGCACACAACAAGAAGAAGATGGCTGCGACTACGCGAGGAAATCGTGCCTTCTGTGTGTACAAATTAGTTTTATTAGTGTGCATAGTTTTATATAACTTAATTTTCTTACTGTGTGTGAACATTTTGAAAAGCATTTTTATATAACTTATATAACTTTTTATATTGTGTGTGAACATTTTGAAAAGCAGTCTTATCCAATAAAAAAAAGAAATTCAAGAAATGGTTCAGTTACTTGTTTATTTAAAAGAAAAGCTGTATACAAAAGTGAATGCAATGCAGTGGTTCATACAAAACAGCGAGAGTGCTGCTTGTTCTAGTCATGTGGTTGTGACGTCATCGTAAACAAATCCATCCTACTCATCCAGACGACTTCGCAACGGAGCCGTTGCCAGATTTTTCCACTCTGGAACCCGTTCTCGTTTTGGGGCACCCAAAACGCCGGTGCCGTGTGGACGCCAGGCCGAAACAATAAACAATTTTATCAGATTCACCTGAATCCGTTGCCGTGTGGACAGCCTCTTAGAAGATGGCTCTGGACACTTACAGATTTGCTATGATGGTTTGGACTACAATTGCCATGATAACTTTAGGATTGCAGTTGTCATGAACAGTTTTGCACTCAAGTCTCCATCAATGAACTGCTAATAAATTCAACAAAAAAGACTTCATGCTAAAACTCTAATTAATTTCCTGGTTACACAGTTGTACTTTGTGACTACAGAGGACACAGTTATAGAAGCAAGTTATTTATAATCACACTGTCTGTTATCACCCAAATAAGGATGAGTTTCATTTTGAGTCTGGTTCCTCTCAAGGTTTTTTCCTCATGTCATCTGAGGGAGTTTGTTTCTTGCCACTGTCACCTCAGGCTTGCTCAGTAGGGATAAATAAATATATTAGGGATAAAATTAGGTCATATGTTTAAAGTGTTTATTTTTTCTATAAAGGTGCTTTGTGACAATGTCTGATGTTAAAGGCACTATACACATAAACTGACGACCTTTCTGAGTGTAATTTGCATGTTCTCCCAGTGCCTGCATGGGTTTCCTCTGAGTGTTCTGGTTTCCGCCTGCAGTCCAAAGACATCCGAATTAGGTCAGCTGACTACCCTAAATTGCCCATTCATATGAATGTGAATAGTTGTTCATCTTTGTGTTCGTCCTGCAATAGATTGGCAACTGCCTGTACGGTACCTCTGGTGCTTTGTCATGCAATCCTGATTCAATTCAATTTTATTTGTATAGTGTTTTGAACAATAGACATTGTCACAAAGCAGCTTTTCTGAAATATATAAATTCTGGATATAAATTTTAAACATATTAATTTATAAATTTATCCCTACTGATCAATCCTGAGGAGACAGTGGCAAGGGAAAACTCCTTGTGACAACATGAGGAGGAAAACTTGAAAAGCATTCAGTCTTCAAATTCTTCCTTGAGTTGGTAGCTATGTTGTCAGAAATTTCATCTTGGCCAGAGGCAAACCTGTTAGCAGGCATGGTTGAACTGTAGCCTTTTGTACTGTATATATACGGTGGCAGTAAAGTAATGCTAAACTGAACTTCACAAATAGCTTATCTGAAATACAACTAAACAGCTTTGCTCTCTGGCCCCCAAGCTTCTGACATCATGCTTGCATGTACAGAGGCACACGGAATCATTAACAGCAGTTTTTTTTATTGGCATGCTTCTTTCACAAAGAGCTGCCTCAACTGAACTTGGAGCAAGCAAGCCATAACCCTACACAACAGCCACCACCAGGTGGCACAGTTGGCCCAAGAATAAAAATTTCACCAGCGTAAATACAGAGGGCTTCCCACAATATGTAAACTGTTGGTAAGCCTCAAAAACAGGTAGATCAAATTATGCCTCAAAGTTCATTGGGCAGCACTTCACAGTGCAAAGGGGCAATGAAAAGAAGCATACTTCAAAAGCAACTCAAGACTCTTCAATGCAAAAAAGTGGAATCTTCTGCAATGGCCAAGTCATTCATTTGATGTAAATCCAACAGGGCATACATTTCATTTGCTGAAGGCAAAATGTCCCAAGAACAATCACAAACTGAAGACAGCTACAGAGCATCACCAGGGAAGAAACTCAGTGTCTGGTGGTATCTATTCCAGACCTTTTTTTTTTAAACTACAGAAGCACTCTGGAGACACAACTGACAAAAGAAATTATCAATTCATCCATTATCTGTAGCCGCTTATCCTGTACAGGGTCACAGGCAAGCTGGAGCCTATCCCAGCTGACTATGAGCAAGAGGCAGGATACACCCTGGACAAGTCACCAGGTCATCACAGGGCTGACACATAGAGACAAACAACCATTCATACTCACACCTATGGTCAATCTAGGGTCTCCAATTAGCCTAACCTGCATGTCTTTGGACTGCAGGGGAAACCGGAGCACCCGGAGGAAGCCCACACAGACACGGGGAGAACATGCAAGCTCCACACAGAAAGGCCTTCGTTGGCCACTGGGCTCAAACCCAGGACCTTCTTGTGCTGAGGCGAGAGTGCTAACCACTACACCACCATGCCGCCCCAAAAGAAATTATATTTCAGTGTAAACTTGTTTTAAGTGTTGAAAACTAACTACTACCTCTACCATTATATATTCACTATATGGTCAAAAGTATGCGAAAGCCTGACCATCATACCTGTGGTGTGATCTGGATATGTGTCAACAATAGGCCAGTACACCAGGGGGCGGTCAAAGGGGGAATGTCAGTGTAATAGTGGACCAAGCACAGAGTTATTGTTCGTGTGATTTTGGAAGTAAAGCACTCAACGCGAAATCCAGGTCTCAGCATCTTTATTTATTGCTTCACAAAGAACCCAACATGACATGGTGTCAGAAGTGGCTCTGCAGTGAAGGGAAGGATAGAGGGCACCATACGAGAAGATAAACTAAAGTGCTAGCAAATAAGTGGACGTCATGCTTAGCCGAGCTAACCTAGCAAGCATGAGGAACAGCCTGAGCAGCACGACAGCCCACAGATACCAACAAAGCCTTCAGCAATGTTCTCGATAAACCCGCCAGAATCCTTCGACTTTTCAAAGCCACAGGACTGGGAAAAATGGATAGGACGGTTTGAGTGCTTTCGAGTAGCCAGCAACTTGGACAAGTCATCACAAGCTAACCAGGTGAACATGCTTATATACTGCATGGGAGACAAGGCAGATGACATGTTGAAGGGGCGAACATTAACCGCTGAACAGAGACTTGTGTACAGCTCCATTAAGGATGATTTCACAAACTTTTTTGTGCCTAAAAAGAATGTCATTTATCAGCGAGCCAAATTCAACATGTGAGCTCAAGGGCCGACCGAATCTGCAGACTCGTTTATAACTGCTTTATATGCATTGGCGGAAGATTGTGAATATGGTGCACTTCAAGACGAACTGTTAAGAGACAGGATTATTGCTGGCATTAGAGACAGTGCACTATCACAGAAAATGCAGATGGAACGCAAACTGGATTTAGCAAAAGCCATTAACATGGTCAGACAGGCCGAGGACATTAAACGATGACAGACTTAAGAGGAGATGCACACATGCTACTAAAGCTACAGTGGACGCGGTGCACAGTAACAAAGGGAAAAAGCAAGCCTGGAAAAACAAAAAACAGCCAGCTAGACAGTGCAAGGACAAGCACGAGACACAGTCAGGAGCAGAACAGTCATGCTAGAGATGCGGTAAGACTTCAGTTCATACTAAGTTCCAGTGCCCTGCAAAGAATGCAGACTGCCATAACTGTGGGAAAAGGGGGCATTACGGCAAAGTATGCAAGTCTACCAAGCGTCTGAGTGCTGTCTCAGAAGACACAGATGAAGATCTATTCCTTGGCACAGTTGATGCAGGCAAACATGCATGGACAGTAGACATAAAGATTAGAGACACAAAGGTAACATTCAAGATTGACACAGGGGCAAATGTTACCGTCGTACCAGAACAGGTATACAGACAGATATGTGGAGATGACTTAAGCAGCCTCGCACCAGGTAACTAGGCATTGCATGGGCCAGGACATGTACCTCTCTGTAGTGGGGGTTCATATGGGGTTCTACACAGGCAGAGCACAATGCCCGGGTACATGCAGTTCTGCAGAGGATGCAGGTGGCTGGCATCACACTGAACACAGCTAAGTGTGAGTTTAGCAAAACAACAGTGAAATTCCTGGGATATGTCATATCAGTGGATGGGGTAAGCCCAGACCCAGAAAAGACACATGCTGTGCGGGAGATGGATCTGCCACAGAACATCAGCGAGCTCAGGAGTTTTCTGGGCATGGTGAATCAACTAGGCAAGTTTGTGCCCAATCTAGCTGAAAAAGATAAAGCTCTAAAGGACTTGTTGTCAAAGAAGAACCAGTGGTACTGGGGGCCAGATCAATGGAAAGCATTCGCCAGTCTCAAGCAGGAGTTGTCGTCCACGCCAGTGTTGCAGTTGTATGATCAGTGTTGCATAAGATGCTCAAAATGCGTTTGAGCATCTTATGCCCATCAAGCTACCAGACAGGCCATGGTAGAAGCTAGGGGCCGATCTCTTTACACTGAAGAACACTAACTATCTGCTTGTTGTGGACTATTTCTCTAGGTACATTGAGATTGCACAGCTGAGCCTGACTAGGTGCGCAGATGCTATTGTGCACCTCAAGTCTATTTTTGCAAGGCACGGCATACCTGAGACTTTAGTCACCGATAATGGGCCATAGTTCTCAGGTGCCCAAATGTCAGCGTTTGCCACCAAGTATGAGTTTGAACACATAACAAGCAGCCCGAGATACCCTCAAAGCAACAGTGAGGCTGAGCGTGCTGTCCAAACCATTAAAAACCTCTTGAAGAAAGCAGCAGACCCCTACTGTGCGCTGCTGGCTTACAGGAGCACTCCTTTGAGCAACGGCTTCAGCCCTGCCCAGCTACTCATGGGGCACCGATTGCACACCACAGTGCCAGCTTTTCCCGCAGTGCTTGAGCCAGCCATTCCAGACCTTCGGTCAGTGCAGTGTAAAGAAAGAGAGAGGAGGTTGATGGATGCGAGCAACTACGACTGCAGACACAGAGTGAGAAATCTCTCTGACCTGTGTCCAGGAGACCCTGTGTGGATCACAGATGCTAAGACACCAGGTACTGTGACATCTGCACATGAAACACCAAGATCCTACCTGGTCAGTGGACCCTAGGGCACTCTTAGGAGGAATCGTCGCCACCTTGTGCCCATGGCAACAAACAACTGCAGTAAGAATCAAGAACAAACTGCTGGGGCAGACCTGCAGGACACTCCTACAGACACTGGTATGGTGTCCCCAGAGGGGTTGCATGGCTCTCCCTAAACCATTAGAACCAGGTCCAGTAGAGCTGTCATCAAGCCAGATCGACTGGATTTGTGATGATTTTGTATGTTTGAGAACAGAACAATGTGAAAAAAAGAAACAAATTTATGGAGTTATACTGTGTGATATAGTGGTGTAATGTTAAATAAGGGTTAAGGGGAAACAGACCCTGTTGTATGTTGACTTCATGTTGTCTAAGGTGTGTTCTTAGGTAGCCTAAAGAGGCCTAAATGAGTTAATATTCTTTTTGACTTTAAGAAAGGGTCCATATAGAAGTAACAGTGTTATGTAAGCTCTCTAAGGGAATTGTTGAGCAAAGCACAGCATGTGATTGCAGTAAGGTTAATAGGTTAATGCAAATGTATGAAGTATAATGTGCTTCACAGTCTATCATTTCTCAGAAGGGGAGATGTGGTGTGATCTGGATATGTGTCAACAATAGGCCAGTACATCAGGGGGCAGTCAAAGGGGGAACATCAGTGTAATTGTGGACCAAGCACAGAGTTAATGTTTATATGATTTTGGAAGTAAAGCACTCAACGTGAAATCCAGGTCTCAGCATCTTTATTTATTGCTCCACAAAGAACCCAACACGACAATACCCTTCTCCAAACTATTGCTCCAAAGTTGGAAGGATACAATTGTATATAATGTCTTTGCATGCTGTAGCATTACAATTTCACTTCACAGGAACTAAGAAGCTCAAATTTGATTTAGTATGACAGTGTCCCTGCACACAAAGCAAGCTCCATGAAGAAGTGGTTTTCCAAGGTTGGAGTGGAAAAACTCAAGTGGCCTGCACAGAACCCTTACCTCAGCTTCAAGTGCTGAATTGGAGCACTGACTGTACCCCAGGCCATCTTGCCTCACTACTGCACTTGTGGCTAAATGGCAAATACCCATGTTCTCACTCTAGTGGAGGACCAATTCCATATTATTGGCCATGGTTTGGAATGAATTCTTCAGCAAGTACAGTGGTGCTTGAAAGTTTGTGAACCCTTTAGAATTTTCTATATTTCTGCATAAATATGAACTAAACATCATCACATTTTCAGACAAGTCCTAAAAGTAAATAAAGAGAACCCAGTTAAACAAATGAGACAAAAATATTATACTTGGTCATTTATTTATTGAGGAAAATGATCCAATATAGAGTAGAGTGGGGGGGAAAGCCCCCCTTAAGGAAAATTCAGTTTTTCTCCAAGTTGAAATGAACCATGTGTTTAGTTTTAATCATAGTTTTTGACAACAGTGACATGAACAATAATGCCACCTAAAGTTTGCCTAAAGTTAATACTTAATTTTTTTTTAACAAAAACAAACATTGTGCCAAGGGGGCCTTCCCCCCCCCCCCCCCAGTGGGATAAAAGGCCCCCTGAGGTGGGGCAATAGGCCCCCTCACTCAAAAAAAGCTGTTTGGATAGCAAAAGTGTTTACTTAAGCCTATAATGTGAAAGAAACAAGAAAATATCCCTGAATTAATGAATAGATGCATTATTTTATTATATTTCGCATTTTAATTTCAATTTTTTTATTTCAATTATTTTTAATATTAAGTTCAAATTACTTGCTTTACTCAACCAGGTAAGCGAGATGTTATTAAAAACTATGTATCTGCTATTCAGAAATGTATGAAATACAGTAATTATGATAAAAGGAAATGATGCCCCCTGGGGGCCATTTACCCTGCCATTAAGGGGGCGTTTTACCCCACAGACTACACTTTTACAAAAAAGGGTCTTACTTTCAAAATGTGATTCAACTTTTTATACCTAATGTATTTTTTAATATACTGACTTGTCTACTCATACCACATACACAGCTGTGATATCTGACAAAATAGCAGCTATCTAAATACAGTTTTACTGATATCTGAAAATTATATTACTTACCATGAAATTTGATTTCTCTCCGCTGCGTTGCTGATATGCGATCCACAGTGGATATTTGTATATCCCCGTTGTCAAGCCAGTCCATAGCAACAATAGACCTACGGTCAATTTAGAGTCACCAGTTAACCTGATCTGCATGTCTTTGGACTGTGGGGGAAACCGGAGCACCCGGAGGAAACCCACGCGGACACGGGGAGAACATGCAAACTCCTGCTGTTGTGTTAAAAAAAAAGAGCCAAAAAGTTTCCTTTTCCTTACTGAATTTAAGGTTAGGGTTAGGTTTAGGTGCAGGCACAGCATTAATTAACTGCAATAATAATTATGTCAATGGAAGGTCCTCAGAAGGATACTGAGACAAATGTGTGTGTGTGTGTGTGTGTGTGTGTGTGTGTGTGTGTGTGTGTGTGTGTGTGTGTGTGTGTTCAAGGCCTCAGAGGCCCACAGGAAGATGTTTATCTTTGTTATGACTTGGGTGTTATAGAAAAGAGTATTTTGGTTATGAGAAGTTGTGAAAAAGAGAGCATGAGCAGTGAACTAGCATTCAGAGAGAGAGAGAGAGAGAGAGAGACTTGTGTACGAACATGAAGCTTCAATAAAACCTTTCCTCCTCCAAGTTTTACACCTGCCTGCATCTTTAATGAAGAGGAAAACTGAAAATTTACATCACAATCTAACAGCATTCTTGAAACTCGTTTTGGCCAGTTTGTTTACTAATTGTTTTGGCTAGTTCCAGTTAAACCCTTGAAACTTATCCTTGCTCACACATTTGCTTTCTGTTTTCATAAGGCTATCCTAACCAGTGATGTAATGCTTCATCACCCCTTGACGTTACACTGTCAAACACAGATAACTTGGTTTTGTACATCACATCTTTCAATCATATAGCTACACCACACTCTTAGATCCCATCTTTCAATGATTTAGCTACAACAAACTCTTGAATGTGGAGATCTACTCATTTGTCTATCAATAAAGTGAGAAACATCTCTGAACAGCTGTGTCTGCATCAGTGAATGTTGCTCCTATTGATCTCTGAGGCAGAATTTCCTAGGTGACAGAGGTCTACATTCTTAGATCATACTTTGTCAGTTCAACCTCCTTCAGTACAGACAGCTCAACCTATCAGTATACAGGGGCTTGTCTCGGATCTCCACATGGAAGGTAAGATAATTTTTTTTAATTAAGTATCTTGGGTTCTCTTCTTCCAGCTGGAGGTCTAAGAGTTGGTTTTCCCAACTGCACACATATGTGCAATATATAAAAAGTCCTACGGTGTTTCCTAGGGCCTGTTGGATGTAAAAGATTTTATTATCCCAATCGCACACATACATGCAACATACAAAAAGCCCTATAGTGTTTCCTAGGGCCAACTGGATTTCAAAGATTTGGTTATCCCTATAGCACACATACTTGCATCATATATAAAGTTTTATGGTGTTTCCTAGGACCAATTGGAAGGAACTGTGATTTTGAGTTGTCTGATTTTGATTTGTCTGATCTGCCCAAGTTATCCATATCTCCAAGTGTTCCTGGGAAAAAGAGGGTCACTGAGTCTTACTCAACCATGTATATTCTAAAACTGTCATATACTGTATGTATATGGTCTCAATGGCGTTCCCAGAGACAGGTTGAGAGGTTTATACACTCTAAGCTGAGAATTATTTCCCAATTTTACAATTTGTTGAAATTTCAAGATCAAGATCAAGATCAAGATATATTTATTTGTCCCGAAGGAAATTTGTCTTGGACAAACACATAGCTGCCACAGAACATCCAACACGACATTGACAATTTCATACGAATGATGACAATACACATAAAGATACATAAAATACATAAAGTGCACTACCTAAAGTGCAAACCCAAGGTGCATCCCACGTGCCTCTCCAAACTTACATACACACATGCACACACACACACATGCCCACACACACACACACACACACACACACACATACACACACACACACACACACACACACACACACACACACACACACACACACACACCCCATTACAGGACAGCAACACCAGTTAACGGCCTGAGTTCAGAAGATTCACCGATATTGGAATGAAAGAAAATTTGTACCTATTCAAAAACCTTTTTCTACTTTTAACTGGGACTCTGTATCGTCTGCCAGAGGGCAACAGCTCAAACTCTGAGTGTAATACGTGAGAGGGATCTTCAATTATTTTTCCTGCCAATTTGAGTACAGACTCCTCATATATTTCTTGAGTGGTGGGGTGCTCCCTCACCCCCACCACCTTGAGTGCTGAGCGAGTCAGTCTATTAATTTGGGACTTTAGTTTTACAGTTAAATTCCCAAACCAAACAGTAATTCCATAGCGTAGTACACTCTCAACAACTGCACGATAAAAAGTAACAATATTCTCTGTTGTACACCAAACACCCTTAGCCTACGTAGAAAGTGTAGTCTCTGTTCAATCCTAGCACACACATTTTTAACATGAACACTCCAGGACAAATTATTGTCAATATAAACACCCAAATATTTGTAACAATCAACCTGAGCAATAGTGGTATCACTGATGAGTAGTGGAGTATGGTCCCCCACATGGCCCGGGTCAAAGACCATTTCTTCAGTCTTTTTAGCATTTACAGTGAGGTGGTGGTCCTCACACCACTGCACGAACCGATGTACCTCTTGTTTATAAACAGAGGTATTTGAATCCTTCTCTAACAAACCCATGATGGCAGTATCATCAGAAAACTTAACAAATGAAACAGTAGGGTGGCTGCTTATGCAGTCGTTTGTGTATGCTGTAAACAATGGGGGGGAACTCACGCAGCCTTGAGGAACTCCCGTGCTTATTGTTTTTAACTGAGACATTGTCTGGTTCACTCTGACTTGTTGTGTCCTATTTGTTAGAAAGGAGTGGTACCACCTGATAATATATGGGTTAACAGACATTTGCTTGAGTTTACTCAGAAGGATGTGTGGCTGCACGGTGTTAAACGCAGAGCTGAAATCAACAAACAATAATCTGGCATAAGCCTTAGGGTTTTCAAGATGTTGCAGAATAGAGTGTGTTATGGTCAAAATTGCATCATCTGTGCCACGGTTGTCTCTATAGGCAAATTGATATGGATCTAGGCAGCCTTGTAAGTTTGATTTCAGCTTCCCCACCAAAAACTTCTCAAAACTCTTAACAACAATAGAGGTCAAGGCTACTGGTCTGTAATCATTGTTTTCCTGAGGGACTGCTTTTTTGGGAAGAGGGATGATAGTCGCCCTCTTCCACAGAGATGGAACCATATGTGAGTCCACTGATCTTTGATAAACAGGAGCCCAAGCTGGCGTCAGTTCTTCTGCAAATGTTTTTAAAAGAAAAGATGAGATGCCATCTGGGCCAGCTGCTTTGTTTGTATCTAATTTTTTGAACATTTTTGTAACGGCTGTGTAGTCTATGTCTATTTTTGGGGCTCCAACCCCTGATAATAAAGTGCTGATGACCTTGTTACACTCTGCAGTATGATCTTGCGTGTCAAACCTGAGGTAAAAATTATTTAATTCTTTTGCCATAGCATTGTCATCAGTTGAGTGCAATGCTTTCCTGGAAGGGGTCATGTTTGTAATTGTTTTCATGGTATCCCACATTTTTGTGTTATTTACATTAAAGTCCTTTTCGATGGAGTCCTTGTATTGACGCCTTACTGAAATTATTTTCTGCTTTAGTTCCTTTTGCACAAGTCTTTATTGCAATAGGTCCTTGTTTTTAAAAGCAGTCCTCTTACGTCTGATGCAATCCTTAATGTCCTTGTTAATGTGTGGTTTATTGTTGGGGTATATCTTAATTGTCCTGTGTGGTATTACTGCATCCACACAAAAGCTGATGTATGAAGTAATGACATCTGTGGATGTACTCAGGTCCGGTTCATGAAAGATATCCCAGTCTGTGCTAAGAAAGCACCCTTTGAGAGTTTCAATGTTGTCCATGGACCAGATTTTTACCGTTTTCACCAGAGGTTTTCTACTCTTCAGTGCGGTGCGGTAAATAGGAATAAGGTGTATAATGTTGTGGTCTGAATTGGACAATGGTGCCTTGGCTATGGCCGTGTATGCTTTTCGAATATTCCCATAACATTTGTCCAGTATGTTCTTATCCCTTGTGTGACATGTAATGTACTGATCAAACCCAGGTAAAGACATTTCCAGTTTGCAATGATTTACATCTCCCAAGACGAGCATGGGGGCATTAGGAGTACGTTGAAGCTGTCTGTGTACGCAATCAGCCACAATACCTGCAGCTCTCCATGCGTTAGCACTTGGTGGTATGTAAACAGCGCATATTAAGATGTTTCCAAACTCTCTTGGAAGATAGAATGGTCTGAGGCTTAAGCACAGCAGTTCAATGTCCGGGTTACACACAGACTCTTTTGTTGCATACTGTCTGCACCATTTATCATTTATGTAGACGCACAATCCACCACCTCTCCTCTTGCCCGACTCAACACTTCTGTCCAGCCGTGCAAGGGAGAAGCCGCTCAGTTCCACGAGTGAATTAGGAATGTCTGGGTAAAGCCAAGTTTCCGTGAAAACCATAGCACATGACTCACGGTATTCATTGCAGTTCTTAATGTACAGTTTTAGTTCGTCCATCTTATTTTTGAGAGATCGCACGTTACCCAAAATAAGCGACGGTAATGGCGGCCTACTCCCCCTCCTTCGGAGCCTCTTCCTCACGCCACCGGATCGGCCCCTCCGCCGCAGTCTCCTCGGCCTGTTGTCCGTATTTACGTCCAGCCGGCTGACTCCCATGGGTCGTTGTAATTCCTTTGGCAGGTTGGCAAGAACCGGTGATTCCCCCGTATAACTGTTGTGCAGGGATAGGAGTGTTCCCCTATCGTAGATGTACATCTCCTGGCTGCTGCCAACTGTTTGGCATGGTTTCAGTATCGATAGAAACAGAAGAACTCCAATGCCGAAAACCTTTAGCGACGCCATCTCGTAATGTCGTGTAACATTAAACAAACTCAGACCGAAGAAAACAAAAACATTACGACTTACAACTTAATAAACAAACAAAAAAAAGCGGCAGCTCTGCTGTCCGTGTCGCCGCAGAGCAGCGCCACCGGAAGTTGCACCGCAAATTTTACCTCACTCCACCTAGGAAATTCTCCTCCTTTTATGTTTTGTCTTTTGTGTGTTGTGTTTTGTGTGGGCCAAGATGGGTGGAAGTGGTTAGTCTAAGAGTAAATAAAGGACTTCAAATCAATTCGTGTATGATAGCAGTTTGGACTATTTTATACAACCTCTCATTGATAATTTAGCAGGATGGACAGATGGTCAACCACAATGGAAATCTTATCCTAGAAATGAGACTTTTGATAAGAGCTATTTGTTAACTGGCCATCAAAAAATATATATCCTATTGTTTTGGGATAAAGAGTTGGCAGTGTGAGGGTTATTCAATGAGAAGATAAAAAAAAATCCATTCCATTCAATGAGAAGAGTGAATACTCCTCCCACTGCCAACTCTTAATCCCATCATGACAAGTGATCAAAATGGTTCATCACAATGGGTAAGGTAATGTTTTCTTTCACACATTCCAACACAGTTCTAAAACTGCTTTTTACAAGACCTTCATTTATCTGTTTTTTTTAAGTACAATCATGATATACGTCCATCCATTATCTGTAGCCGCTTATCCTGTCCTACAGGGTCGCAGGCAAGCTGGAGCCTATCCCAGCTAACTATGGGCGAGAGGCGGGGTACACCCTGGACAAGTTGCCAGGTCATCGCAGGGCTAACACATGATATACATACTACATAGATATTATTGTAGCTGAACTTGTGCTGAATACAAAAATCATATGACTGAAAATACTACTTAGACTTGTTGAAACTGACAACAACATCAGAGCATGCCAAAATCATTAGAGTGCCAGAAAAAAAGATGAAGAAGAAAAGAGAGCAAACAACTGACAGTGCATGTTTTATTTACTCAAGAGGCACACAAAGTGAGTATCCCCACACCTGCCTGGTGCCTCTCACCCTGGGCAACACCAGAAAAGGAGGCGGTGGATTGTGTAGCAGATTTCATTTTTACCTCAGGTCCCAGTTCCGCCCTCTCTGGAACTACCATTACCAATGCTACAGGGATCCCCTCGTTCCATCATTTGAGTAGGCTGAGGTGATATATCTGCTGCGCCCCACCTCTGTCTGTTCATTTCACCTCATAGTCAATGTCCCCAACTCACCATGTGACCTCAAAGGGCCCTTGCCACTTGGCAAGTAATTTCCAGCTCAACATGGGTAAACTTTTGCACCTGCCACAAATTCTCCTGGGTTAAGTGTCTAAGTGTGTGGAGCTTTGCACGCAGGTCAAGAATGTACTGAATTTCACTTTTACTATTAGAAGGCCCTTCCTCCCAATTTTCTCGGATGACGTCTAAGATGCCACAAGGTTTGCACCCATAATGCAGTTCAAATGGTGAAAACCCTGTGGAGGCTTGTGGGACCTCTCGTGCTGCAAATAACAGGGGCTCAAGCCATGTATCCCAGTTACGAGTATCTTTGCCCACAAACTTGTGAATTAAGTTCTTAAGGGTTTGGTTAAATAGCTTGACCATGCCATCTGTCTGTGGGTGGTAAATGTTGGTGCGGATTGATTTAACCCCTAGTAATTTGTAGAGTTCACGAAGTGTGTGTGACATAAATATAGTGCCTTGATCAGTCAGGAATTCTTTTGGAATGCTGACTTGGGAGATAATTTAACCAGTGCCTCTGTGACACTGCATGCAAAACTGTTATGCAGTGGCACTGTTTCCAGGTATCACATTGCATAGTCCACCAGGACGAAAATAAAGTGAGACCCTCTTGCAGTCCAATCTAATGGCCCGGCAAGATCCATCCCAATTCTTTCAAAGGGGGTCTCAATAAGGGGACGAGAGCATAATAGCACTTTTGGGGAGGCCGCTGAATTTACCAGACGGCACTCACAACATGCCACACACCGCTTGCGGACATCCCTGTATAACCCCCGACCAGTAGAAATGGGCCATGAGTTGGGTTCGTGTTTTGTCTTGCCCTAAGTGTCCGGCCATTGGGTTATAATGAGCTGTGTGAAATATGAGTTCCCTGCAGCTTTTTGGTATTAAAGGAACAGTCCACCGTACTTCCATAATGAAATATGCTCTTATCTGAATTGAGACGAGCTGCTCCATACCTCTCCGAGCTTTGCGCGACCTCCCAGTCAGTCAGACGCAGTCAGATGCGCTGTCACTCCTGTTAGCAACGTAGCTAGGCTCAGCATGGCCAATGGTATTTTTTGGGGCTGTAGTTAGATGCGACCAAACTCTTCCACGTTTTTCCTGTTTACATAGGTTTATATGACCAGTGACATGAAACAAGTTCAGTTACACAAATTGAAACGTAGCGATTTTCTATGCTATGGAAAATCCGCACTATAATGACAGGCGTACTAACACCTTCTGCGCGCTTCGGCAGCGCATTGATATCTGAGCTCCGTATCAATGCGCTGCTGAAGCGCGCAGAAGGTGTTAGTACGCCTGTCATTATAGTGCGGACTTTCCATAGCATAGAAAATCGCTACGTTTCAATTTGTGTAACTGAACTTGTTTCATGTCACTGGTCATATAAACCTATGTAAACAGGAAAAACGTGGAAGAGTTTGGTCGCATCTAACTACAGCCCCAAAAAATACCATTGGCCATGCTGAGCCTAGCTACATTGCTAACAGGAGTGACACTGCGTCTGACTGCGTCTGACTGACTGGGAGGTCGCGCAAAGCTCAGAGAGGTACGGAGCAGCTCGTCTCAATTCAGATAAGAGCATATTTCATTATGGAAGTACGGTGGACTGTTCCTTTAAGAGCTGTGTTATTTGGTTTCCAGTCTGAGTGTCCTGTGTCACTCGATAAAGCTTACCCTTAACCCTCTGGAGTCTGAGAGTATTTTCTGGCACTCTAATGATTTTGGCATACTCTGATTTTGTTGTCAAGTTCAACAAAGCTAAGCAGTATTTTCAGTCATACGACTTTTTTGTATTCAGCACAAGTTCAGCTACAATAATATCTATGTAGTATGTATGTCATGATTGTACTTTTAAAAACAATAACAGAAAAATGAAGATGTTCTAAAAAGCAGTTTTAGAACTGTGTTGGAATGTGTGAAAAAGCATTACCTTACCCATTGTGACGAACCATTTTGGTTATTTGAGGTGATTCTGTTCAGAATGTATTAAGCACAAAAACTTTCATCTGCTCTACTGATTTAGACAATTAACTGGCCATCAAAAATGTATATCCTATTGTTTTGGGATAAAGGGTTGGCAGTAGAAGGGATATTTAATGAGAAGAGTAAAAAATTCCATTCGATGAGAAGTAGAATACCCCTCCCACTACCAATTCTTAATCCCATCAAGTCAAGTGAGCAAAACGGTTCATCACAAATGGTAAGGTAATTGTGATTAAATGTCATATGACTGAAAATACTGCTTAGATTTGTTGAAATTGACAACAACATTAGAACATGCCAAAATCATCAGAGTGCCAGAAAAAAACGAAAGAGAAAAGAGAGCAAACAAGCTCCGGTGCACATTTTGTTTCCTCAAGAAGCACACAAAGATTACACAGGAAAGCTGCCTAAGTAAAATTTGCTCAAATTGAAGAAAATTTTACTCCACACCAGATAACATTTGGTCCCTCTCTAAAAAGAGTAAAAGTTACTCGTTTGATAGAGCTGTGTTTCCAGAGCCAATTCCCTTCAATTCAGTGTTAATATTTTACTCTTTGTGGTGGTATCTGACTCTATTCACTGTGTCTTGAAATTAACTCTTGTACTATTTTACTCAGTTCGGAGCCACGACCAACTCTATCATTCTGCTACACAAGTACTCTGTAATTTTGCTCTAACTCCAAATTTTACTCTCTAAATTCAAAATAGGGTAAAATTAACTATTTTTGAGGAAAATACTTTTAACTCTGGAAAAATTGCTCAGTCATTTTTTCCTGTGCATGCACTACAGTGCAAGCATATAAACCAATATGCTCATAAGAAATAGAAGAAATATTTACACTTACTCAAGTTGATCTTCGGCTGAATTGAGTTGAAGTTAAAAAAAAAAGGCACGGCTCATTTTCAGTGTCGCAGTTCTCAAGATTGAATTGAATCACTGTCCTGAATCATGAATTGAATCATGAATTGAATTGCTGTCCTGAAATTAAATAATTGTCATGAATCATCCAAACCACTTCCTGAGCATAACATCGCCATTCCATCTCACAACAAGTTTCACCTCCAAACAGGTCTCCTAAACTAGGGCTGATATATTCCTGTTTATGGTGGGCATTCCCACTGCAAAAGAGAAACCAATTGAAACTGAGTGAAAGTGATTATCATACCATTACCATGTGAATAGTCCTTTATGAATGCATAAGTGTGCACTCCGTGCTCAGTGTGACTGAGGAAGTTGAAAATTGTCACGAACGTTAGCATTTGGTTCTCTAAAGGCTAGGTTAAAACCAAACCAAAACCTAACGTTTAAAGAACGTTCCCTTTCATTATGCAAAGAACCTAACAAAGGCTAACATTCCTTGAACATTTAGGGAACCACCCAACTGAAACGTTAGCCTGTAGTTGCACTGCTACCATCAGCCAATGTTATTCTTGGTTGTTTTTTGGTTGCTCTGAGAATCATCCAGAAAGTTTTTGTTTTGATTTGCTGGTTGCATTTTTGGGATAGTTTTTTTTAAATATGAGGTTTATAAACATGACTATGACTATGGCTATGACTATGGCTATTTATTCTTCTTTTTCTTATTCAACGTTTCTTGGGGGAACATTAGAAGAACGTTTATGGAACCAAAAATGTAACCACAAACGTTATTGGAATGTTACTGCAACGTTGCAAACAGCTAACAGCTAACGTTTAGGGAACGTGAAAAAAACTTTCCAAAAAAACCAAGTGACAACCTTCACACAACCAAAAGTTACTTTCAGGGAATGTAACGGGAACCAAAGGCTTATGTTCCGTTCCATTCCGTTTCACTAAAGTGAAATTGTTAGTAGGGAAGTTTTATTTTTCATCTAATTTAGGTAATTTTAAAAATATATTATTATTTGGAAGTGGGCACATAGGAAAGTGTAAAGTATAAAGTTTCTGTCAATATGTTTATCATGCTTGTATGATAGAAACTTGTGAAGATATTTATCTAAATACATGACCTACTCATTCTAAACCTGCTAAGCTTTGCCAGCTAAGCTCTTGACCCCAGAGGGTTAATTATGGAAAAGTATAGATAGGAGAGTGTCATGTTCAGCTGGAGATTCTGACCATCTCCTACTCCCACTTGGTTGAAAGCACCAGGGTCTTGTCTCACGTCTGCTCCAAAGGGAAATCTACTAAGGAATGCCCAAAAGAACAGGGAGGGCCAGGGTGCTCCCGGCACTCCATGTCACTATGACGTGGAGCTGATGTAGACGGCTCTGGGATGGCTTCCCCAGTCAACATCACACTGGAATCCCCCTGCAACACTCTACTGCAGGACTCACCCACCACCACTTGCTCTATTAAGCTCTTAAACCCTGACCAATCCATCCCCAGAATCTGTGGGTGGGTAAGGTGCAGGCTAACTGCTGACTTGACACTATAATTTATTCCCCAAAATTGTATTTTACCAGTCCCTGCGGGTGTTCGTAAATATCCCCACGCACATACTGAACCTTCACCAACCAGGCTGTACCCAATGTCTCCCCTTGAACCAAGCTTTATGACCCTCTAGGCTGCTAACATAGTTCACACCCGGCCTCCAGGGACCCTAACACCTACAGGATGACTGAGTGTCAATGACCCATGTGACCTCAATGACTCTCCTTAGGTTTGCTTTTGGTCCAGTAGAGGATAAATACCTGGAACTCCCCACTAGTCAGTCAGAACTGAAGAAGTCTTTCAGATGAAAGGTGAAGCATCTTCAGGAATTTCAAGCAAGTCCAGTTGCCTTCTTTAGCACCTACAGCTTGACAGACTGATGACTGGAGGTGCAGCTGTTGGTGTACAGTGAAAAGAGTAGAGAAGAGAGGACACAGCCTTGGAGGGATCCAATGCTGATGGTTCGGGAGTCAGAAATGAGTTTCCCCAGCTTCATATGCTGCTTCCTGTCAGACAGGAAGTCAGTGATCCACCTGCAGGTAGAGTTAGGCATGCTCAGCTGGGACAGCTTGTCCTGCAGAAGAGCCGGGATGATAACATTGAAGATGGAACTGAAATCCACAAACAGGATGCTAGCATATGTTCCTGGGGAGTCCAAGTGCTGGAGGATGAAATGAAGAGCCATGTTGACAGCATCGTCTGCAGATCTGTTGGATCTGTAGGCGAACTGCATGGGTTCCAGGAGTGGGTCAGTAATGGCTTTGAGGTGCTAAAGCACAAGGCACTCAAAAGATTTCACAAGATAATCACAGAAGTCAGGGTGATGGGTCTGTAGTCATTTAGTTCTGTGATCCTTGGCTTTTTAGAGACAGGGATAATTGAGGGGGTCTTGAAGCAGGCTGGCACATGGCATGTCTCCAGTGGGGTGTTAAAGATGTCTGTGAACACTGAAGACAGTTGATCAGTACAGTGCTTCTGGGTAAATGGTGAGGCAGAGGAACCTGCTGCTTTTCAGGGGTTCAGCTTCTTAAAGAGCTTGTTGATGTCCCTCTCCAGAATGGAGAGAGTTGTGGCTGTGGTGGTGCTGGGTGGGCCTCCAGGGTGATAGGTTGTAGAGAGGCCCCAGCAACAGTAGAGGTGGGGGATGTGGGGGTGGTGGGCAGGAGCTGGAGTGTGGAGTCATGGGGGATGATATCAGGACAGTCCCATTGTCTTTCAAAACAACAGTAGAACTCATTCATTTGGTTGGCCAGGCACAAGTCCTTAACAGACTGGGGGCCAGGCCTCCAGGGTGAGAGGTTGTAGAGAGGCCCTGGCAGCATTAGAGGCGGGGATGATGAGAAAGAACTGGAGTGTGGAGTCACAGGGGATGATATCAGGACAGTCCTATTGTCTTTCAAAGTAAGAGTAAAACATATTGAGTTGGTTGGCCAGGCACAAGCCATTAATGGGGGGGGGGTGCTGTAGCTTTATAGTTAGTGATGTGTCTGAGCCCTTTCTAGACAGACACGCAGTTGTTGGCTGAGAAATGGTGTTGGAGTTTCTCAGAGTACAGTTGTTTAGCTTATCTTACCAGCTTGCTAAACTCACCCTGGTGTGTGATGGAATGCAGCAGTTCTCACAGAAGATGATGTAGGACAGCCTTTGTGTACTCATCCAGAATATTGGTAGCAGTCCTGAACACATCCCAGTTTCACAGTCTAAGCATACCTGAAGGTTCTCCGCAGCCTCATTGCTCCATTCTTTAATATCCTCACTACAGGTTTCCTCAGCTTTAATTTCTACCTGTATGAAGGAATTAGATGGACCATGACGTGGTCAGAGTGGCCCAGTGCAGTACAGGGGACAGCATGATAAGCATTGTTGCCTGTACTGTCACAGTGATCCAAAATATTCTCCTCCCTGATCAGGAACTTAATAAACTGTTTGCATTTGCGTAGTTAGTGGCTGAGGTTACCTTTCTTAAAGTCACTGAAGACAATAACTAGAGAGTCCGGGTTAGTCTGCTCCACATCCAGTATCTGGTCGGCCAGCATGTGCTGTGCGTTCTGCATGTTGGCCTGCAGTGGAATGTAAACACCAACCAGAATGAATTACACCACTCTTGGTGATGATCTGGTTGAGGGGGTTCAGTCCTGTGCAGAACAGCAGCAGGGACAGGGCATCTCCTTGGTATATGCTTCACTTGATGGTGACCTGTGTTATTGGCTTGAAGTTGGCCTTGAGGATTGTTTTCCACAGCTTCATTGAGTTATTAATGAAGGTTCTGAGATTCCTGTTGATTTTGTACAGTTTCAAGCACTCCAGGATCCATGTGTGGGGCATCATAGTGTGGGACTACAAAAAAGTCATAGGCTTTCTTTTAGTCAATCCAGGCAGTGCACAGATTGATATGTCTGGTTCTGCAGTCTCGAGCTACTGCACTGTCTACCAGTAGCTGATGTTTTGCTCCTCTGGTGTTCCTACCAATTCCTTTCTGGGCCTCACTCATGTATTGAGTCGTGCCTACTCATCTTATCCACTATGATGCCTGAGAGGAGCTTCCATGTTGTGCAGAGGCAGGTTATCGCGCAGTAGTTGGATACTACTGCTCATTTCTGTGGGTCCTTCAGGATCAGGACTGTCTGACCTTCAGTCAGCCATTCCCAGTAAGTCCCATCCACAGGCAGCTGGTTCATCTGTGTTGCCAAGAGCTCATGTTGTGAGGTTAGCTTCTTCAGCCAGTAGGCGTGAACCATAACCGGGCCTTTTGCTGTACAATTCTTCATTTTATATATAGATGTAAGGTATTAAGTGTATGTAAGTGTATTGCTGGTGCCACTAGGTGTCGCTGTTGGATTACGTTTTGATAGGAGTTCGATATTTTGGAATTGCTTTTTGGTCCCTCTGTTACCCCGTAGGGTTGATACCTGATTGTAGTTCGTTCGCCATTTTCTTTAGTATTGATAATCAACCCTATAGGTAAACCACGTACTTTTCCCTCAGATTTAAACTATAAAATATTTGAAATATGACCCCATGAAAGTTCGTTTTGTTGAGTTATTCTGTATGTTGAAATATTAAGCTCTTACGAGCTGAGTGATTTGTGAATCTAACACTTGTATTTTTTGTATTATAAACGGTTTACACTATGACTGAAAATGAATGCTAACAGCAATGGGAATTTGTATGGAGCTGTATTAGCCTTTTATAGCAACATCTTTTTTTTTACTGTTTGAAAACTTATTCGAGTATTGATAATCAACCCTATAGATGTGTACTCCAGAAAAGCAACAATAAATCAACCCCATCGATCCCGAACCCCTCCGTGTGCGTCTGAGTCCTTCCAACCGGCTGTGCCCCTGTCAGCCGCCCACTACACAATAACACAACGCAGAGCCATTGGCGTGTGGAGGTGCCAGAGAGCCGGCAGGCGAGCGCAGAGTAACAGAAGAGCAGGGTTACATCTTGGTGCCGTGACCCGGATGGTGGCGTTGCATTCTGAGAAGGATATCGTACATCCAGACTGGTATCAAATATTGAACTGTGAACTGTTTATCTGATGAATGGACTTTTGCCAGTGATTTCGTGATCTTCATACCTTTATATCCTTTAATGACTTTTATGAATCTAAATCATTTTTCTATTGCAATTTGAGTATTTTTCTGCGTATTTTGAGTATTTATGAGTGACATTTAAGTGGTATTACTGAATTTTTATGATATATGACATCTTTTGGAGTTTATCTATGCTTGTTAATGCAGCTAACTGGTATTTAGTGACATTTTGAGCTTAAAACTGAAGTGAACTGATAGTATTTAGCTGAGCAGCCTTTTATTACTTATTTTACTTACTTTACTTGCTTTAAAGAAATGATATAATTGCTTACTCTATTAGTATTGAATCACACACTAATAGTTTTGAAACTTTTTTTTTGTGCACACAGTACATATCCACATACATATTACATTGCTATGACATTTCATTTGCTCTCCATATTCTACATATAAACAAGATGACACAGAATTACACTAACCCAGCACTTGAGTTGCAGTCCCCCTCCACTGTGATGTCCAGCCTCTTACCTCCAGTTGCTGTAGCTGCTGATGTCCTGCCACCCCTTGAGCGACACACTACCCCGCCCCTCATGCACCCGTCTTACATGGATCAGCACATCACCTCAGCCCTTCCATCCAGGCTGCTCGGCTCCAGGGCTCCAGGACAGGTACCCCCACTCTGCCTTGACACCAGCCCTGTCACTAATCCCAGCAGTTAAACAGAGCAATTGGCAGGTGCTACTCTTCCCAACCCCAGTGTACATGGCTCCACAGGCCCCCTGCCTCTGCAAATAACCTCCTCTAGTGTCAGCACCATAGCAGCAGCTCCATACCTGTTTACTAAGCCCTTCCCAGTTGCTCACCCTTATGCACCCCAGTCAATTAGACCAACCCCTCAGGTGCTTCTAAGCTACCCACACTCCACCCCTGCTACCCAGGTGCCCGAGCCACGTTTTCAACCACCACTGTCAGTGAGCACAACCAGCAGTCCCGGCACTACAACGCCAGCCCCCCAAGTGCATTTTTCTTACACTGCTCTGAGTCCATTGCCTCTACCCACTCCTCATGTGAGCACCCCGAACACAAACACCTATAGCCCCCAAGTAGTGTCAGAGCATACCACTGCTGGTGTACACCCTGGCCCCACCACATTGCCCAGTCTGTACACTTATCCACATGTGCCACAGTCAGTCATCCCTGTTCAAGCCATGGTCAGCCAAGTCCCCCCAGTGTCAGCCTATGGTGGCTTCATGCAAACTCATCAAGTGAAAAATGTCCCAGTTTTCACTGGAAGCCCTGACTGTAAGATCCTAGTGGAGGACTGGATACGTGACATGCAATACCTTCTAGAAGCGATAGAGCTCCCTCTGCACTTGCGTTTTTCCACGGTGGTAAGGCACCTGAGTGGTGAGGCTCGAAAGTTGGTTCTAAACCTGCCTGCCCATACCCAGACCCCAGAGAAAGCCTTTGAGGAACTGAAAGCAGAGTATGGTGACACGCGAGGTTCACTAGACCCATTGGCTGACTTCTATGAGCTGAGCCAGAACCCCGGTGAGTCCGCCTGCTCCTTTGCCATAGCTCTAGAGTCGAAATTGCGGGATGTGGAGGAGAAGCAGAGGGGTGGCAGGCCCTTCCCTGATTGTAACAGCAAACTCGTCCGACAGTTCATGAGAGGCCTCACTGATGAAGAAGTGTATATGAGAATAGCACCCATGACACCCCGTCTTATGAGTTTTCGAGAGCTGCAGTCTGAGCTTTGCAACATGGCAAGAGAAAGCAAAAGGTTCCAGCCCCAAAACAGAACAAAGAAGGCAGTAACACAAGTTCATGTCATGTCAGAGGAAAGAGAAAATGTGGAAAGTTCTCAATTGTCTGAGCTGACAGAGATGATACAGAGGCTAGCTCGCAATCAGGAGGAACAGATGGCAAAGTTGTCCCACCTTGAGCTAAGAATAGACCCCTTTCACTGATGTCACCCGAAACCGGAAGTAAACAGACCCTGCGCCATTTTGGAAGACCAACATACTCGTGATAAGGGGATAAAAACGGCAGCGGTATGTGAACCCACGAGAATAAAGTGGAGTGGCAAACGACTTAAACAAACAAATCTGAGCTGTTTTATTTATGATTTATTGGCCCAACAGTAGACTTGAAAGAAACCTGTGTGAGACTTGGCAAAAAACTGTGGATATAATGGATAAGTCTGTGCATGATCTGCGGACACTTTGAGGTAAGCAAACGCAAGAAATTCAGATTTAAAACATGCTAAAGTGGCCCCAAGTTGATAACTGTATGAGGAGCAAGCCTCCCAGACTTCTACAATTTAATAATAATAATAATTTAGGATGGTTTGGGGCTTGCTTGCTGCTGCCAGGTTGGTTGTTGAGTAGCCTGACTGTTTTTTTCCTTGCGTGTGGTATCATTGTTGATGCGAGGTTGTTTTTTGAACATGCCAACGCGGACACGATTTCCCCTGATGAGTTATGACTTCAGATGCGATGCGTGTGTGGAGGTGTGGAGTCCGCGTGATATGTGCATAAGATAGGCTTCTCATGTGTTTGGAGATCCGCGCTCCGAGACAAGCGCAAGCACACACACCCCCAAGGGAAAAAAAGGGGCCCCCCGAAAATATCGGCATAGTTCGAACACTGAGTGTAGGCACTGGGTGTAAACAACAAATAGTTTACAACAGGGGTGTCAAACCTGATCCATAAAGGGCCTTGTGGCTGCAGGTTTTCATTCCAGCCATGCAGCAGCACACCTGACTTGGCTCATTCAATCAACTGAACTGTCTTCACACAGTCAAATACTTGCAGCCACACCCACCCTTGATTAAAGGGTGGGTGTGTCAGTTGATTGAATAAGCCAAATCAGGGTGCTGCTGCATGGCGGGAATGAAAACCTGCAGCCACACGGCCCTTTATGGATCAGGTTTGACACCCCTGGTTTACAATGTCTGGGTAGCAAACAGATGGCAGAATTGGTGTCAGGTCCTCCTTATGTTTCCATTCTCCCTTGCCCCGAGTCTTATCATATGGGTCAAACCCATCAATCACAGCCAGTTTCTCCACATACCGTGCCCTTTCTGCAACTGGTAATGTACTCACATAACCCGAATTATCATCCATCGTGTCACTTTACTCTCGCTCGTACTTTGTTTTATATTGTGAGCGCATTTACTTGGTCTTCCAATATGACGCCTAACAAAATCTCGCGGCGCGGTGACGTCATGTGAAAGGGGTCTATAGCTTCGCCACCCCCTGCCCCCCTACCAGCAGCCCAGCCAGCACTGGTGAGAGCAGCCCCACGCCCAAACTTCATCTGTCACCGTTGTGGTAAGCCTGGCCACACCGCCCGAGTTTGTAGAGCCGTGCTCCCCCCTCTCAGCCCGGCTGGGACTCCCCAACCTACCACCCCTGCCGAGAGGCCCACACCCCAGTCTGCCCAGTCATTAAACGCTTAAAGCCCGTGGTCACCGGGGCAACCATGGGCATCCAGCAAGAGCCCCACTCATCACAAAGAAACGAAAGCACTGGAGACAATGGAACACCCATAGTTGAACCTAGGAATGAGAGAGAGGTTGAAGTTAACGGCATGAAGTGCAGGGCTCTCATTGACTCTGGCTCTCAGATAACCAGTATCATGCACAGCTACTGGCAGAGCCACCCTGTCTTAAAGGGGCTGCGATTAAAGCCATCCAAGTTACCCATCGAAGGTGCAGCAGGCCAGGCTGTTCCCTACCATGGTGTTGTACATATTGACCTGAATGTCCTTGGAAAAGAGCATAAAGCTGTGCCTACCTTTGTCATTCCTGACTCTGACTACCGCTCTTCAGTCCCCCTTCTTGTCGGCACAAATGTCATTCGAGCCTCCCGCAGTCACCTCCAAGCGTTCTATGGCCAGCAGTTCCTACACCTGGTGAAGGATAAGCACCCAGAGTGGTATACAGCACTGCTGAAGGTGGGGAGCACCGAGCAGAGTGAAATGCATGATGTCGTAGGTCCTGCTGTGTACACCGGTCGCAAAGTGCGTATACCTGCAGGGAAAGAGATGGATTTGAGGTGCAAGATTCAAGCTGGCCCCCGGAGAAAGACCTACACCGCCCTGATCGAAAGCCAGGCTTCGGTGCGGCTTCCCCAGGACCTCCTGGTTGCCAAGGTCCTTGCCGATGTACAGAGAGGGTGTGCTCCAGTCAGAGTGATGAATCTCTCCCAGCGTGTCATAATCATCAAGCCCCACACTCACCTGGCCAATGCAGTCCTGGTACAAAGCATCATGGAGTTTCCTGAGAACAAACAGGGTGAAACTGGCAACGAAGGTGCATGCCTCAGTTTGGGCCAAGTCGTGACAAGTTGTGGAGTGGACGTAAGTGAAGCGGCTGTGGAGAATGAAGACCAGCCTGCCTCCAAGAGCTGCTTGACAAGAATGCAGATGTGTTCTCCCAGCATTCCCTGGACTACGGTCACACCACAACCATACAGCATGAGATTCCACTGGTGGACTCCAGGCCCTTCTGACTGCCGTACCGGAAGATACCCCCATCCCAGTTTCAAGACGTGCGGCAGATGCTGACTGAGATGGAGGCAGCAGGGGTCATCCGTCCCAGTAAGAGCCCTTATGCCTCACCAGTGGTGGTCGTGACCAAGAAAGATGGATCGCTGAGACTGTGCATTGACTACAGAAAACTCAATTCCTGCAGCACCAGAGACGCCTTCCCTCTACCAAGGATTGAGGAGGCCCTCGAGTCATTGGGGCAAGCCAAGTACTTCTCCACACTTGACCTTACCTCCGGTTACTGGCAGGTGGAAGTTGCAGAACATGATAAGCACAAGACTGCATTCAGCACTCCCATGGGGCTTTTCGAGGCGAACAGAATGCCATTTGGCCTCCAAAATGCTCCCTCCACCTTCCAAAGACTGATGACCTGCTGCTTCGGTGACTTGAACTTCACACAACTTCTTATTTATTTGGATGATTTGATAATTTTTTTCCTCATCTTTTGATGAACACTTGGAAAGACTGCAACGGGTGTTTGACAGACTTAGGGAGCATGGCCTGAAGCTTAAGCCCTCAAAGTGCCAGTTTGTTCGGAAGGAAGTGAACTACCTCGGTCACCTGGTGTCGGCACACGGCATCAGGATGGACCCAGAGAAGATCAGCCGGGTGAAGGACTGGCCGCAGCCAACAGATCGAAAGGAAGTACTCCAGTTCCTCGGGTTTGCTGGCTACTACAGACGGTACATGAAGTCCTACTCCAGTCTGGCTGCTCCCTTGTACCGCCTCACCTCAGGGGACCCCAGAATGAAGAAGAAAGGGGCCCAGAAAAGTCCACGCCCCGAAAAACCCTTTCTGTGGACTGCTGAATGTGAGGAAGCCTTCCAGGCACTGAAAGTGAAGCTGACCAACGCACCGGTGCTGGGCTATCCAGACTACAGTCTACCGTTCCTGCTGCAGACTGACGCATCCAGAGATGGGCTCGGTGCTGTGCTCGCACAGATCCAGGGTGGAACAGAGAGAGTCGTCGCGTATGCCAGCAGAGGCTTGACCCCTCCTGAGACAAGGTATCCTGCACACAAGCTCGAGTTCCTCGCTCTTAAGTGGGCAGTCACAGACAAATTCCATGACCACCTTTATGGGCGCAAGTTCTCGGTTCTCACAGACAACAATCCCCTGACGTACGTGATGACCACAGCCAAACTCGACGCCACCGGCCAGCGGTGGGTTTCTCACCTGTCAATATATGACTTCGACATCCAGTACCAGAGAGAGCAAGACAACTCCAACGCCGATGCCCTCTCACGTCTGTCTTACCAGGAAGTCACTGAGATCCTGCAGACCTGTCCTCAGCAAGTGATCGACGCTGGGCAGAGGCATGATGCGGCACAAGTTGCTCAGGGAGTGGAGTCCCCCACTGTGGAGATTGCTGCTGCGATGGAGGAGCCTGAGAGCCGTCAGTCACCAGAGTCCAGTGAGCTATATGCAGAGGTGGGAATGGAGGCACTGCCTGCCATGACAACACAGGAGATCCGAGCAGCGCAAAAAGAAGACCCAGCCATCGGCCCAGTCCTGCACTTCAAGACCCGCAACCAGAAACCAAGCCGTGGTGAGAGGATGGAGGTGAGCGCAAGTGGGGGCCTTCTCTTAAAAGAGTGGAGGAGATTGGTGGTGCGAAATGGTGTCATGTACCGCCAGGTCCGGGACTGCCATAGAGGACAGGTGGAGCAGCTAATACTGCCAGAGAGGCTGCGTGCAGCTGTGAAAACCGCTCTTTATGATGACTCTGGGCACTTGGGATTCAAGAGAACGCTGCAGATAATACGGGAGAGATTCTACTGACCAATAATGTTCCAGGAGGTCAAAGCCTGGTGTGAACAGTGTGAGCGATGTTGCCTGAGAAAGACCCCCATGGCCAACGTCAGGGCTCCCCTAGTCAGTATCCACACAAGTGCACCCATGGAGCTGGTCTGCATTGACTTTCTGATGCTTGAGAAGTCCAAAGGTGGCCTGGAGAATGTGCTCATTGTCACTGACCACTTTTCCCGTTATGCGCAGGCCTACCCCACCAGAGACCAAAAGGCGGGCACAGTGGCAAGAGTACTGTGGAAGAACTTCTTCTGTCGGTTTGGCTTCCCCGCAAAGCTGCATGCAGATCAGGGGCGCAACTTCGAAAGTGCCATTGTGAGGGAGCTATGCAAGTGTACCGGCATCACTAAAACACACACGACACCCTACCACCCCCAGGGCAATGGGACAACCGAAAGGTTCAACCGCACCCTGATGAACATGCTTGGAACACTAGAACCTCACTTGAAGCCCCGCTGGCACGAACATGTGGATGCCATGACCCATGTCTACAATTGCTCACAACACGACTCCACGGGGTATAGCCCATACTACCTGATGTTCGGTAGACATCCAAGACTCCCAAATGACCTGATCTTCCAGTCCTCCACCGTTAATAAGCCCTGCGAGTACAGTGACTATGTCCAAACGCTGCATGACTCTCTGATGCAGGCCTATGCTCTGGCTAGCCAGACATCTCAGCATGCCAAGGAACATCAGAAAAAGTACTATGACCGGAAGGCCAGGAGTGAAGACTTTGACACAGGGGACAGAGTCTTAGTCAAGGTTTGTCAGGTGGAGGGGAGGCAGAAGTTGGGAGACCGGTGGGAGTCACGCCCATACGTTGTTGTGAAGAAGCAGCCCAACTTACCTGTTTACGTGGTGCGCCCTGAGAGTGGAGGTCCTGAGAGAGTTGTTCACCGAAACCTCCTTACCCAGTGCATGTTCCTCCCGGTGGAGCGAAGCAGCAGAGTGGTCTTGGAGGAGGGCCGGTCAGATAGTGAGCCGTGTGAGACTGATGGAGAAGAGGAAATGGAGAGTGGCAATATAGAAGCAGTGAGAGATGGAGTGGCAACTGAGACAGATGTGGAGGAACAGCGCAGTATGGAGCAGGCCAATGCGGAGGCACAGGCAGATACCCCAGTGACCAGTGCTGGAGCTGCTTCCCCTGAAACGAGTAACATCCCAAGGAGGTACCCGAGAAGGAATCGACGTCCCCCCCTGAAACTGTCATATAAGTGTCATATCGTGAAAACTGAGACTGACCAAGAGAAGATAGAGAGAGGAAGGAAATTGTGGCAAAGAGCCAAAGCGAGAAGAGTGGCTGGAAACATCTAGGACCACTAGTGCACACACCTAGATGACTGCTAGTCCCATGTATGCACTTAATACTACACACATCACACACTTATTTTGTTTTTTCTCTTTTATTTAAATCTCTGAGAGTATGGTATATATATATGTTTGGGTGAGTCTAATGGCGAGGACGCCATCTCTTAAAGAAGGGGTGGATGTAAGGTATTAAGTGTATGTAAGTGTATTGCTGGTGCCACTAGGTGTCGCTGTTGGATTACGTTTTGATAGGAGTTCGATATTTTGGAATTGCTTTTTGGTCCCTCTGTTACCCCGTAGGGTTGATACCTGATTGTAGTTCGTTCGCCATTTTCTTTAGTATTGATAATCAACCCTATAGGTAAGCCACGTACTTTTCCCTCAGATTTAAACTATAAAATATTTGAAATATGACCCCATGAAAGTTCGTTTTGTTGAGTTATTCTGTATGTTGAAATATTAAGCTCTTACGAGCTGAGTGATTTGTGAATCTAACACTTGTATTTTTTGTATTATAAACGGTTTCCACTATGACTGAAAATGAATGCTAACGGTAATGGGAATTTGTATGGAGCTGTATTAGCCTTTTATAGCAACGTCTTTTTTTCTTTTTTTTTACTGTTTGAAAACTTATTCGAGTATTGATAATCAACCCTATAGATGTGTATTCCAGAAAAGCAACAATAAATCAACCCCATCGATCCCAAACCCCTCCGTGTGCGTCTGAGTCCTTCCAACCGGCTGTGCCCCCGTCAGCTGCCCACTACACAATAACACAACGCAGAGCCTTCGGCGTGTGAAGGTGCCAGAGAGCCGGCAGGCGAGCGCGGAGTGACAGAAGAGCAGGGTTACATATATATATATATATATATATAAAACCAAGGAGGATGAATACTTATATATATATATATATATATATATATATATATATATATATATATATATATATAAGTATTCATCCTCCTTGGTGTTTGTCCTGTTTTATCACATTAGAAGCTGGAATTAAAATGGATATTTGGGGGGTTAGCACCATTTGATTTACACAACATGCTTACAACTTTAAAGGTGAAAATTGTTGGTTTATTGTGACACAAACAAGAATGAAGATGAAAAAACAGAAATCAAGAGTTTGCATAGGTATTCACTCCCTTTCATATGAATCCCCTAAATAAGAACTGGTCCAACCAATTCACTTCATATGTCACATAATTAGGTGGTTAAGGTCCACCTGTGTGCAATCAAAGCATCCCATGATCTGTCACATGATGTCTGTATAAATCCACCTGTTCTGGAAGGACCCTGACTCTGCAATACCACTAAGCAAGCAACATGAAAACCAAGGAGCACTCCAAACATATCAGAGACAAAGTTGTGGAGAAGTATAGATCAGGGTTGGGTGATAAAAAAATATCCCAAACTTTGAATATCCCAGGGAGCACCATTAAATCCATTATAGCAAAATGGAAAGAATATGGCACCACTACACATCTGACAAGAGAAGGCTGCCCACCAAAACTCACAGACCAGGCAAGGAGGGCATTAATCAGAGATGCAACAAAGACACCAAAGATATCACTGAAGGAGCTGCAAAGATCCACAGTGGAGTTAGGAGTATCTGTCCATAGGACCCCTTTAAGCCATACACTCCATAGAGTGGGGCTTTAGGGAAGAGTGGCCAGAAAAAAAGTCATTGCTTCAGAAAATACATTTGGAGTTTGCCCAACAGTATGTGACAGACTCCTCAAACACATGGAAGAAGACTCTCTGGTCAAATGAAACTAAAATTGATCTTTTTGACCATCATGGGAAATGCCATATGTGGCGCAAACCCAACACCCTGAGAACACGATTCCTACAGTGAAGCATGGTGGTGGCAGCAGCATCATGCTGTGGGGATATTTTTCATCTGCAGGGACAGGAAAGCTGGTCAGCACTGAAGGAAAGATGGATGGGACTAAATACAGGGCAATTCTAGAGGAAAACATAATAATAATAATAATAATAATAATAATAATAATGTTTATTTAAATAGCACTAAATCAGTAATTGTTCTAAGCGCTGAACAATAATGAAATAATAATTCTTACAAATGAACTACTGAAAAAAAACTTTACAACTTCTAAACTAAACTATCCATTAAAAACAAACTTACATATGACACAATAGGAATTGAAAATATAGGATTTAAAATATTATTAATAGTTTCTATATATTATATGCCAATTCAAAAAGGTGAGTCTTCAAAGCTCTTTTAAAACTATTTACATTCTCAATTTGCCTAAGGTTAAGCGGCAGTTGGTTCCATAACTTTGGACCAGCAATAGAGAAAGCATGGTCGCTATATGTTTTCGTGTGTGATCTAGGCATTTGCAAATAATTCATTGATGCTGCTCTTAAGGAGCGCGAATAATTTCTAAAATACAACCCCGATTCCAAAAAAGTTGGGACAAAGTACAAATTGTAAATAAAAACAGAATGCAATAATTTACAAATCTCAAAAACTGATATTGTATTCACGATAGAACATGGACAACATATCAAATGTCGAAAGTGAGACATTTTGAAATTTCATGCCAAATATTGGCTCATTTGAAATTTCATGACAGCAACACATCTCAAAAAAGTTGGGACAGGGGCAATAAGAGGCTGGAAAAGTTAAAGGTACAAAAAAGGAACAGCTGGAGGACCAAATTGCAACTCATTAGGTCAATAACAAAAAGTCAAAGAGTCCCATATATGTTTTTTGTACATACGTTGGGGAGTGCCTGTTAGGCAGCTGGGCCATAGAAGGTTCACGCTGCACGCTGCATGCTGCACGCTACACGCGTGTAAATAAAAGTGGACAAACGTAGCATGACTTGCTCTGGGCCATAGAATGGCGTTCACGTTGCACGCTGCACGCTGCACACTTCACGCGTGAAGCGAGAAATGAACATGCACACTTTTTTCTAGGCGTGAAGATGGAAATTCCAGTCAATGCATGCGGTCACCGCCGCGCCAGCCAATCAGAACGGGTCTAGGGAGATAACTCTATGCTTTCAGGGGAAAACTTCAGAAAAAATATCATTGAATGGTATAATTGAAAAATAGTTCTTCATCGGGATTGTCAAGCAGATTATAGAATGTTCGGTGAAATTCACCACGGGTTTCTCTCAGAAGGAAGTGTTCTCGGCTCCAAATTCTGTTCCTTTTTCTCTTCCTCTGTCTCAGTAAAAGCAGAATGAGGCAATCGTCGTCATCCGAAGAGTCCATATTGTTGGTTACTCGGTCAAAGTAGAACAGACGCAACACGTGAACATCCAAGCATGAAGTTTAATGGCCCAGGGTCCGGTTCTTCACGTGAACGTGTAGCGTGTAGCGTGCAGCATGCAGCGTGAACCTTCTATGGCCCAGCTGCCTTAGAGAGCACACTCTGTCTAGGCTGCCGACATGGTGAAGTAGGGTGGCCAGTTCCTTTCCTCGCCATCTTTAACTTCCCCAGTGTTTCCACCAGGTCCCCATTCATTGCTGGGTGGACAGGAGGCGAGCCCCAGATCACCGTCTGAGGCGAGGCTCGAACTGGGGACCGTTCGCTTAGTGGTCAAGCGCTCTAACCACTTGGCCACTTCACCTCTAGGTCATTAATATGACTGGGTATAAAAAGAGCATCTTGGAGGGGCAGCGGCTCTCAGAAGTAAAGATGGGAAGAGGATCACCAATCCCCCTAATTCTGCACTGACAAATAGTGGAGCAATATCAGAAAGGAGTTCGACAGTTTAAAATTGCAAAGAGTTTGAACATATCATCATCTACAGTGCATAATATCATCAAAAGATTCAGAGAATCTGGAAGAATCTCTGTGCGTAAGGGTCAAGGCCGGAAAACCATACTGGGTGCCCGTGATCTTCGGGCCCTTAGACGGCACTGCATCACATACAGGCATGCTTCTGTATTGGAAATCACAAAATGGGCTCAGGAATATTTCCAGAGAACATTATCTGTGAACACAATTCACCGTGCCAGCCGCCGTTGCCAGCTAAAACTCTATAGTTCAAAGAAGAAGTCGTATCTAAACATGATCCAGAAGCACAGACGTCTTTTCTGGGCCAAGGCTCATTTAAAATGGACTGTGGCAAAGTGGAAAACTGTTCTGTGGTCAGACGAATCAAAAGTTGAAGTTCTTTATGGAAATCAGGGACGCCGTGTCATTCGGACTAAAGAGGAGAAGGACGACCCAAGTTGTTATCAGCGCTCAGTTCAGAAGCCTGCATCTCTGATGGTATGGGGTTGCATTAGTGCGTGTGGCATGGGCAGCTTACACATCTGGAAAGACACCATCAATGCTGAAAGGTATATCCAGGTTCTAGAGCAACATATGCTCCCATCCAGACGACATCTCTTTCAGGGAAGACCTTGCATTTTCCAACATGACAATGCCAAACGACATGCTGCACCAATTATAACATCATGGCTGCGTAGAAGAAGGATCTGGGTACTGAACTGGCCAGCCTGCAGTCCAGATCTTTCACCCATAGAAAACATTTGGCGCATCATAAAACAGAAGATACAACAAAAAAGACCCAAGACAGTTGAGCAGCTAGAATCCTACATTAGACAAGAATGGGTTAACACTCCTATCCCTAAACTTGAGCAACTTGTCTCCTCAGTCCTCAGACATTTACAGACTGTTGTAAAGAGAAAAGGGGATGTCTCACAGTGGTAAACATGGCCTTGTCCCAACTTTTTTGAGATGTGGTGTTGTCATGAAATTTAAAATCACCTAATTTTTCTCTTTAAATGCTACATTTTCTCAGTTTAAACATTTGATATGTCATCTATGTTCTATTCTGAATAAAATATGGAATTTTGAAACTTCCACATCATTGCATTCCATTTTTATTTACAATTTGTACTTTGTCCCAACTTTTTTGGAATCTGGTTTGTATATATATCACGGGCGATTGCTCTAAGACAACTAGGGAGGCTCAGCCTCCTCTAAAAATGATGAACATCGTGTAGGATGAATTGCGCTAGGCTTATGTTATAGCCGACCTTATAACATTGCTATTTCAGATCCAGAAATATATGTGCTCAACCCAACTACAGTGCAAAATCATTCCTTTATAACTTTCCCCAGTTCGCCTAATGTGTGCGTGAGTTTTTCCCCCTCGTGACAGTGTGATGCAGCCCAGCCTCAGTGGACTTCAATGGCATTTGGGAGCTATGCGCTTTTCAATCTCAAAATGCAAGACAATTATTGGACAAATACTGCGAAAACGCCCGCCCACCGGACTCCCAGCCTCAGTGGACTTCAATGGCATTTGGGAGCTATGCACTTTTCAGTATCAAAATGCAAGACGGTTATTGGACAAATACTGCAAAAACGCCCGCCCACCGGACTCCCAGCCTCACAGTGGGAGGGACATGGTAAAGCTTTCCGCGAGGAGACTGGTGATTGGTGAAAGCGGCCGGATATTTTCTTTGACAGCTCGTTTCAAATATAGACAGGCAGCGGTGAATTTCAGTTCAGTCCCATGCGGATTCGCAAGTGCTGTGGTGTATTGTAAGACAGAGCCCTGCACTCCCGCGGGAGTCCCGCGGGACCCGACGCAAAGCAGTGCGGCGCGGGACAAATTTTGAAAGCTCATTGCGGGCGCGGGCGGGAGGGGGAGTGCACAATGCGGAAGCGGGCGGGAGAGGTGATAAGCTGCAGTCCCGCTAACTAAAAACGTGTTTAAAATAAAATTTATAAATTATTAATTTATGCCTATCATATATAATTTGTGCTGGATATTTTATTTGCCATTAATAAAAACATTTTAAGATGCCTAAATTTGCGGATGTGGTCTAACATGGATTAAAGTTTTCCGTCGCTACGACGGATTTCCGTCAACTGGGAGCGCTAAAGATCAATAATGAGAGTGATGCAGATCCGAGGAAAAAACGGGGGTAGGCCCATATAGGTCTGACACCGATGTGATTTAGAACTTCACCAAGCTGCTGTGATTGCCTGTTGTTGAACCCTTTCTTGTGCTATGTTTGAGTATATGTAAAGGAATAAGTTGTTGCGCTAGATAGGCCTAAATAAATAAATACAGCCTACGCTACTGTCTAGTCCCGGGGAGGCTCGGCGTAGGCAGCGAGCCGCGGTGCTCGGCTTGAGTTTCGTTTCTATCGGCGGCTCCAGCCTGACTTTGCACGCTCGTAACTCGGCCAGGGGAGGTCCCAGCCTCTCCAAACTTGGCAGCCAGCGACCTCTGCCCTCTCCCCAACGAACCAGCGCTGCCAGGGCGGGCCAGCCCCATGCCTCGGGACACGATTCACCCCAAGGCGAGCCGCGGCGCTCCGCATCAGTTTCCTTTTAACGGCGGCTCCACTGATGAAACAATTTGGCTGCCCTACTACTAGGCAACTACTTGCCTACTACGAATACTAGGCCTATTGTAGTAGTAATAATAATAATGATGATATTTGCCTATTGAAAGGTGATCAGGTGAAAAATCTAAACAGCCCTGTTGAAGCCGCAGCAAGATCTATGCTATTAAGCCTTTTGTAGGTTAAACAGGCTTCATCAGACAGCGTTCTGGAAAGGCTGTGTTCTTCTTTGGTTTGATTAGCCTACGATTTAATCTTTAAACATTATGGTTTCAGCAGTTCGCTTAAACATTGGAGGCTGCAGAGTCGGGCTGCAAGATTTCCCGACACTTGTTTAAGATGCCAAACTTCATAGTAAGGAGAAAATAATTCCACAGTATTTAGTGCCTCGTCAGTCTCAAAAATTAATAGTGAAGGACCAACGTGAATTAAGTCCCAAAAAAACATCTCGTAGGCCTATATTTTACATTTTCAAAAAAAGTCCGGAATTGGATGTCGGTCAGTGGAGTGTAATGAAGTGTCTCATTCACTAAGCACAAAAGGTCGGAAAACAGTGGAGAAAACAGCTATTGCTTAAATAGGCTACTAATGGTTTACATTAGTAATTTAATGTATGTGACAAATAAATTCATTGATTAAATAGATAAAGAACCAAATACTCCAAAGCTCAAAATTCAGGAAAGTGGCTCCGATGTCGCAAGTGCACAAGAACAATTATTTGAAAGTTAACCTAATGAATTTGTGCGTGCGCGTGCGATTTCATGAAGAACCGGGACAATTGGCATTCGGTGACAGATTCACACCTATGACTCATTATATTCACGCGCGCCCTCTCGCCCACTGTTGCTTCGTTTTCCCTATTTACACGAGTGTCTGAAGATGGAGTTTTCAGAAATCTCCACTCTGCCCAGAGTTTGCAAAAGTAGTTGTTTTCAGTGACTGAAACCTCCGTATAGGTGTGAATGAGAGGTGCAACCAAATAAATAAATATGCGTCTTTTTTATCCAGCTACATGTCGGCTATCACTGCGCATGTTGAAATGGTAGTAATATTTGTTAAAATAATAGTAGGCTAATTTCCACATTAATTGGTAAAATGGCCCAAGGGATGTGATGGTGGGATGGCCGTTTTATAAGGGGGATGATTTGAGATTTTTATTTCAGAAGGGGGATGCCATCCCCCCACATCCCCCCCCTCAACTCGAGTACTGCGTATAAGGCCATATTTCACCTGACATAGGCCCTTCGATTTCCATCACTAGAGCGCGTCAAATTACTTTCGGTTTTGCCAGCATGGACGCGCTTCTTTTAAATGAAGGCACAGATGTGTCAGACATCGACAAAACGGTAAAGAATAAGTGGAGATGGGCTTGGCGAAATGAAATGGGTGATAATGGCAAGCTCCTGCTGCTGTGCCAAGGAAAAAGAAACAAAAACAGGCATCAGGTGTTGCCAAACTAGATGCCTTTGGCTTCACTGCGAAGAAGCAGAAAAAGTGAACTTTCACTTTACTTTTCTTGTTTCCTGGCTTTATTTCAACAGATTTTCCTATTTTTCTTTCTGTTCCACTCTTCTGAAAGCATGGTTCAAGTTCGACTGCACTTGCACTTTTCTCTGAACCACTGTTGTGCATTACTAAAGTATTGTTGAAATAAATTTGCACTTTGCGCTGAAAACTTGATGTTTCATCATGAATAGCCAGTAATGACAATGGTAAAGTCTTGCCTTAGCTTTAGTCATTTGCTAAAATTATGTAAATGTACTATAAGTAGGGGCCTAGGGGATAATGGACAACATGGCATTTAAAATTTGACGCATCGCTGACATGGTAGGGGCCAATGACATGGAGCTTTTTTTTTCAGTCAGATGATTTTTTTTTTTTTGCTTTAATCCATGGGTCTAATCTCGCGTACATTTCTGATTCCTTTCCGCTCTTCCGTGTTTGAGATCTCCGATCATGGCAGAAGAGCTCCTCTAGTGAAGCTCACAGTGCTTCAGAAATAAGTGCTGCTTTAAAAAGAAAGTGGGAGTGCGAGTGCATAAAGAGAATGCACATTCACCTATTCATTCTCGGAAGTAGGAGTGCGAGTGCACAAAGAGAATGCACATTCACCTGTTCATTCTCGGAAGTGGGAGTGCGAGTGCGCAAAGAGAATGCACATTCACCTGTTCATTCTCGGAAGTGGGAGTCCGAGTGCGCAAAGCGAGAGCTGTCAATCAAAGCGAGAGCTGTCAATCATGAGCGCATGCAGCGCTCAACTTGGAATGTGTCAGCAGAATGTCAGAGTCTAAACAATAAACTTACAATAAACCTAACAATGCCACCTATAAATACACAACATGTAGATCTACATAACGTTATCTGTGCCACCTCACAGCAGTTTGCTTAGCTATTTTTAATCAGGGCAAATAGCCTTATAGCCAAAACTAGTATATGATGCTTTAATTTATGGAGATGCCTTTTGTTTACACGTGATTTCCAAATGAGGGTTATTGCAATTTTATATTAGTCTAAATGAACATCTACACCAAGTTGCAAGCATCAGGGGAAGATTATGGACACACCAAATTTGGCTTAACGGTCATTTAATGGTGAAATGCCGTTCGCACTGTCAGCCAACTTCGGGTTGTTTCTCTGAATTCCGAAAATAAACGAGACCATCCGAACACATCTGAAAACATTGTGGTTTGAACTGTGTTGGTTCAAATCAACTTGGTTCAGACCAAGTTGGTACTACAGCTTTGGGAAACAGTCGTTTTTTGGATGTTAGTTAGTTCAAACTTACATCATACCATATTGGTTTAATGCTAACTTGGTTGGTTGTTTGGGAAACGCACCCCTGAATGTGAGCTGTAGATATTTATGCTCAAATCCACTCAAAGTAGGGGGCGGGGCACCACGCTGTGTCTTTAAATTATATTAATTTCTTATAGGCCTACTTGTATTTCCTAGAATGTAAATGTGAGGAGTGACATATAAACTATGTGCAATGTACAATATTCTTAATATCCACTGTAGATTTTGGTAGGTGTGTTGGGTATCTCTGTAAAGCCTCAGCTGCGCATGCCACCTGGCAACGCACACCCTCGCTACGTGCGCTAGGTGAAGGATCGGTCAGTGGAGAGCTCAGCTAAGCTCAGCATGTTTAATTCCCCAAGCCAATGACAAGAACTTTCGTGAGAAATAACGCGAACGTCTGCATCATGCGGGATTTGCAGGCGGGAGCGGGACAAAATATGGCAGGCGTGGGCGGGAGCGGGACTGCACAATGTGGGAGCACGCGGGAGCGGGACTGAAAATTCTGTCCCGCGCAGACCTCTATTGTAAGAGATCAGCTTACATTTCGATTTCATTCATTACATACGGTTTCTACCAGCTTTTTTAGTTTGTATATATTTTCATTGTAAATAAAGTGTAAATATAGTGTTGTCAAGTTTGCTATCTTAGTTCCAGAAATTTCGTTTATTTGAGTGAC